>NC_056726.1:438006562-438306562 GCF_019279795.1 Protopterus annectens
ACAGTATTTTTCCAGAATTGTGTTGGTGAGGTAGAGGTTGATGATGGGTTGTTAACACTATTAGAGCATTTCTGAAGCTATGAAAGGGTAATATATATATAGTTAATGTAAGTTTAAAATATGTATTAAAGGTTTACTTGTGATAGGACTAGCTAGTTTAAGGAACTAATTGATTCATTTATTTTTGGCCCATTACCACTGATTTCAGATAGCCAATATGCCTTCTAACTCTGCCTCTCCGTGGACCACTGCATTGTGGGGCATACCCTCAATGCATCCTTTTGCTGAGTGAGTCTTGTCCCTTCAGATGGCAAGACCTTCTTGTTCATTAGACTATGGATAGCCCTGTAACCAGACAGCATCAGCCAAAGGGTGTATCTCCAGGTTGGTGCTAACCTCAATCTCAGTCTCTTTAGGACATTAGTAATGGGAAATAATCCCCTTTTCTATACTTAGGTGCACTGCCTGCTAATACAGATCTCATCAGGTCAAAACAAGTAAAAGCAGAAAAGCCAGGCAAATAATCTATGATTTCTCTATTCCATACAAAAACAAAAAACAAGAAGAGTCTGAGGATTCCCATTTTTCTCAAATAATCTTGCTTTATTTACCTTAGATAAGTGCTTCCATCTGAAAACTTCATCTGATCTATCAGGTAAGAGTTTTCATTTCTAAATGTATACATTTTTAACATTGCCAGAGGCAGTCGAAGGTTTCATAGTGTTACAAAGGAGGGGGAGGGGCTGGGACTGGCTTGGGGCCAGCTGCAATAACAAAACAGAGGAGAATAAATCAGACCCAGGACAAGGTGAAAGAAACAGTACAACTAAGGGATCCATGTCAGGTAACTCCTGTATAAACCTACTCACATATGACACTTGATGGTACTGTTAAGCAGAATTAACCATAAAATATCAACAAAAGGGTCTTCTTTTCATATTTTCTGTTAGTCAAAATATCTGTCTCATAAAGATCGCTTGTTTACTCAGACTAACACATTGTAAATTAGAACTTCTAGTTTTCCTTCTCTAGATTTAACTAATCTCCCTATGCATCTCTTTTATTGTGATTTATTTTCCCATTTAGTGTCAGAACAGTTTCGTGAGCTCTTATCTTCTCTGCTAAATGAACACTGATTTTAATGCAACATGAAGAAACGATGTTTAGCTTTATGGCAGGCTGTAATCTAGTCTAAAGTTTCAGGCTCATAGTCATATAGACAGACAGAGAGGCATATACACACACACACACACACACACACACACACACACACACACACACATTGTTTGTCTCTGAGGTGTAGTTGACATACTAAGGATTCAAGCTCTACACTTTCTACACTGACATTTTATACATCATTTTTAGCCAATAAGGAAAAACTGATGCACTTTGCTTTCTAGGTGTATATTTAAGTACTGTGTCTAACATCTGTAACTTAATAACTCCTGCTAACTTGACAGCTCAAGTAATTGCAAAACCATTGCTGGTCCAATAAAAGGTATTATATCACATCTGTTTTCCATTTTCTTTCTATTTTTGTTAGTGGACTAGCATGGTATTTCTTAAATTTTTCTGTCTACTTGTGAGGTGTGGTACAACTCAGCGTCTGTTGCATAGAGAGAAATAGTTTTCTTTAAAACTGTTAATTCTGCAATGTTTCTGTACTCCTGCAAAATATCGTCCCAGCCAAAAGCCTCAACAGAGTACAAGGTTGTACCCCTAATCCAAGACAGAGGATCATAGCATGCAGTGAAAAATGATGTCCACCTTCCCAAAGCTGAACGATATTCTTAAGTTATTTCTTTTTCTGTCAGTGAGGAAGCAAGAGCAGGTTGCTGTTTTAAATCCAGAAGTTAAAACATCAAAAGAACAGTTTTATATTTGAAACTAAATGGATTTGTCCTAAGGTAGGCCGAGATTACTGCATTCTTGCAAAAGAAAAAAAATCTTAGTATCACTTTAAACAAGCAACAACAGTATTCGTAGATTTATTACCCATGCTTACATATAGAGTGTTACTGCACAGTCCTTAAAAAGTAGAATTACTTCCTATTAAGGAACAAGTAGTTCTATTGGTGTGATCACTATTTCACATTTAGTTTTATGCAATGGTTCTGACACCAATCATTTGTCTGATGTAGACCCTCCCGAAGGCTATCTACATCATTAAGTGATTCAGTGATTGGCCCCCAGATTGCAGTCATTAGCAAACTGTCATCCAGAGGCCTTCCTCATTAGCCATGACTTCAGACAATTATATTCTGAACAGAAGTGATCCTAGCACTGAGCCCTGTGTAACACCACTAGTAACCGGCCTGTTGCTAGATCTGGATTCACCCACTTTAACCATGTGTCCTGTCCATGAGCCAACTGGCTATCCATCTGGTGACGTAGGGATTTATGCCCAGTTTGAAGAGTTTATTTATAATACTTGAGTGGGGAAATGGGGAATTGTTTCAAATGCTTTGACCACGTCTAGGTAGGCAGTATGTACTGTTTTACCCACATCCATGGCCTGGGCCACTTTCTCAAATAAATCCACCAGATTCTGTAGACATGACTTACCCTTGACAAAGTTGAACTGGGTTGGATTCAGTGTTTGGAGGTTTCCTGTGTCAGTATTTATCAGGTTCATGATTATTCTTTAGATGTTCTTACATATAAGACTAGTTAAATTTATAGGCATGTGATTTCCTGGGTCAGTAGATATGCAGAGGAATTAATGTTGCGGTCCTTCACTCTATCGGGACAAAGCCGGTCTGGCAACTGTGGTTAAATAGAGATCCTAATAGGCTTGATAAGTCCTAATTTAAGTTGTTTAAGAGGCAACCTGGTATATTGTCAATCCCCGTTGAAGCAGAGTTTTTAGACAGTACAGTGGCAACCTTTTCTTTGCTAATAATTGGCAATGGAGTAGTGCAGAGTATTTCTTGGGGGAGAACTGGAGGTGATGGAGAGGTGAAATTTGAGATGAATTTGTGTCAGCCAGCAGATTTGCTATATCTTCTGGCTTATAGGTGATGTCATCTGCAACTAATTCTGCACATTGCTGGATGTTGCCCTTAAGATTGTGGACATAACTGAAAAATGCCTTATAGTTATCCTTAGCTTTGGAGGTTATTTCTACCTCAAAGTCTGCCTTCAGAGATTTGACTAGCTCCCTGATTCACTTTTTTAGACTAAGAGACATTTTGCTCTACTGAGCACTTTCCCTATTACTTCTTGACATGATTTTCTTTCTGTTGTACAACCGATTAATAGCAGGGGCCCACCAAGGTGGCTTGTTTTTGAGGGTTGATCTGGGTTTATTTAGGTCTGCTACTGCAGTTTCTATGCACTTTAGATGTTATTTTTTCCTTATCAAGCATGGTAAGAGAGACATCAGTGTGTCTCACAGTGGAGTCTCCTATGACCTGAATATTGGTTGTGAAATGTTTTGCCTTATGGGCTTTGTGGTTGAAACATGAGATGTGGCTTTATGTGTTGTGATGGGGACTGTCTTGATTGTGTGCATGTGAAGTGTAAGAAACCAGAGTTCTGATGCCATGGCTTGCTTAATAGTTTATTGTAGTGAGTAACATATAATATAATAGCAGCAGATATAAATGTCACAGCAGCATATTTAAATGATATATAGCGGCATAATATATCCAGTAACAGAAAGCACAAAGGTAGTTTAGTAATGATATCTGCACAAATGATGACACCATTGAAAAAATTCAACCAGCTGTGCCTTCAGTCCATTGAATGGAACGCATACATGTCACCAAAGATTGTAGATGAAATTATAAAAACAACGACCATAGATCCAGTACCAAAAGTTTTATTGCACACAAATCCCTAGCGCCTCGGCTTACGCCTTCAAGGAGAATAACTTCAAAAGTTTTGCACACCTTTTTATACATAGAATAATTAAAATATTTAATTATTAATTAAACAATTAACCATTAAAAATTCTCCAATTACACTCTAAATTCATGCCCCTTGGCTCCAAAGTGTCATATTTAAGTATAAAAACAGTTTCCTTATACAATAATTTCATTTTTGTTTTTTCTTCACTTTCACATGTATTTAAACTTTCTAAAACCGTGGCTACCAAACCATTATGATCACCATTATGAAACTTTTTAAAATGTGTAGCAACAGGACTCTCTACTTTACTATGCTTTAGGTCCCTCAAATGTTCCTGTAATCGCACTTTAAAAGCCCGTTTACTTTCCCCTACATAGAACATATTACAAGGGCACTTCAATGCATATATTACTCTCTCTGTATTGCATGAGTAGAGTCCCATAACATGAAATTGTTTACCATTAATATACTGGAAACTCCTACTCACATGCTTACAGGAGATACATTTACCACAAGAATATGTGCCCTTAGTTGTCACATACATATTAATGTCCAAATTTAACTTTGGTGTTGAAAAACTTGCACGGACCAACATGTCCTTTATGTTTCTCCCTCTCTTATACGAGAAAGTAATATTCTTGGGAAAAATTGATGTTAATTCTTTATATTTAAATAATGATTTCCAATAATATTTAATCATATTACTAACTTCTGTAGAAAGTAAATCATAAGTTATAACCATAAAAATCTTTTTTAATTCATTTCCTTTAGAACAAATATATGTTTTCTTTTTGTCATTTTGCTTCCATATTTGATTAGCATCCTGATTATAATTTTTAATGCTATTTAGCGAAGACATCACTTCATAAGCATCATAGCCCCTTTCAACATATACTTTTGCTACTTTATCTAACTCATCATTAACTGTATTATTATTTCTATATAACCTATTTATTCTTAAAAATTCACCATAGGGTAATGAATTAAGAAGATGTGGAGGGTGACAACTCCGTCCATCTAATAAATGTATATCATTTTCAAATTTTCGAAATATTTTTGTCATTACCTTACCATTTATATTTCCTTCTAAAACTATATCTAAAAAATTCACTTTATTTCCAACTTGGAAACCATCAAATTTTAGACCAAATTGATTCATTTGTAATTCATTCTGAAATTGATATATTTCTGATTCACCACCTTGACAAATAAAAATTAAATCATCGATATAACGGTAATAACCAATAACATATTTAGTAAAAAACTTCATTCTATACAAAAATTCCATCTCAAAAAAATTCATCATTGCATTCGCATACATGGGCGCGAATCCCGCACCCATTGCTGTTCCTTTCAATTGATGAAATAATTGTCCATCAAAAATAAAAAAAATATTTTTTAAGCAAAAATCTATAAGATCCATTCTATTGTAGATGAAATTGCTTGAAACACAATGCATCGAGCAATTTCATCTATGGCCTGTTACATCAAACACAACAAACATCATAATAACATAATTAGAGAAGTAATCAATATGTTTACATTTGTGATCATCCAATTCTGAACACAGTGTGCCAGCCAATAGTAAGTGTAAAAATCTTAAATCATATATTACATATAAACAACCAGACTCAGGAGAAAAAATGGCATTTAAGTAATATATTAATTGTACATATATTCATATATCTTATGTTTCATCAGTGAAGTAAATTGCCAACTCACAGTATAATAAAAAAAACATTGACTGCATATATGGTCCAAAAAAAAAAAAAAAACAAAAAACATTTTCTTCCAGGAGGCAAGCTTCCTGTAGCAACCACACCTCTCTCTCTCTCTATGTGTGTATATATATATATATATATATATATATATATAATGTAAAATGTATATTAACTTTGAGAAAACACAACAGTGAAGAAAAGGAGAAACTTCTGTACTCTTCTGTTCAATGATCTTGCATGTGCCTGTGCACACACTCACACTCATGCATGCACAAACGCCGTACACACACACACACACACACACACACACACACACACACACACACACTGCACACAAGAACAGTGCCTTTTTAAATAGAATCAACCAAAATCACCACCCTCCTTTCAACTTCCTTTTGACAGGCAGGGTATTCCAGCTGTTGTACGCTTAGTCTATCTCACTTCCCACGTGTGTGTGTATGTATGTATGCGCGTATGTGTGTTTAAATATATATATATATATATATATATATATATATATATATATTATGTAATGACAACAAATGGGGCCTACATTTCACAGTTAACCATCATGTAGATACCATTAGCTTCCTTGATGTGTTGATCAATAGATTACCTGATCATACTTTAAGCACGCAGGTTTTTAGGAAGTATCCTCAATTTAACACCGTCCTCCATGCATCCAGCTTTCATCCTCCCCATATAGCAAGGAATATCCCCAAATCACAATTCATACGAATGAGGCGCATTTGTTCTCAAGAACCTACTTTTCAAGAACACAGACAGAATTTGACCAGGAGATTTAGGTCAAGGGGATACCATATGGGACATGTTCTGCGGGCCAGCAACTGGGTAAATACATTAAACAGGGAGGATCTGTTAACTGAAGAAGGCGGGTTATTTGAACCTGCCGAAAGCGCTTACGTTCATCTGGTTGGAATCGTGGAATAAACCTGTGCTTTTTATTTCTCTTATTGTGTGCTGTCCGTGTCTTTTGCAGTTTTAGTTTGGTTTGGTGTGTGGATATCGTTTTTATGGCGGACGACACCGGAGAAGGAAGCACATTTCCTACAGCAACACCGCGAGTTTTAAGGCATGACAGTAATGACTCACAGCCTAATCTAACGCAGCTGATTGAGGTGCTTTTGCACCGAGTGGATGCCTTAACCCAGAAGGTAAATGCCTTTTCTAGTTTGGCTGACCCACAACAGTTTCGACATTTCAACAACATTAATAACAGCTCCTCCAATGCTGTTTCCGACGCAGGATCTATCCCCAACGGACAAGGTTCACCCAGGCTGGTTTCTTTTCCACAAACCAGCAGTGACGAGATTGTCAGAAGTCCGCAACAGCCTCCGCTATCTGTGGCCAGTCAACCTTTGAGAACCGTAGTGGGACCGTCGGAACAGGACAGAAGGTATGGTTCTGCTAACCAGCAGGTTGACGGTATACCTGCTTTAAACAGCTTTTTAAACAATAATCGTTTTTTTGCTGTTAATAATTCTACGGAAGGTAATACAATACCTTCCGTGGCTGAAAATAATTATTTAGACATTAAGATCGATTTGCTGGACACAAAACTATTCAAATTTAAAAAGCTCCAGCTAGAGACCGCTTATTTAGAAGAATGTATAAGAAACAAAGTGGTTCCCAAAGGGCTACGCCAGTGGCGTTTTCCGGCTGGTTTAACTGGGTCTTCTTCTTTTTACAATGAACTTATTGAGCTTTTTGATAGGCAAGGTTTTGAGTTTCTACATGCTTTAATTGCCTATTATAATACTGATATCAGTAAGCTGAAAAACGAACTAGAGCTACTGGAAATTGATATTAAATCACATGCTGACTTTATTAAATACAAACATGACTACTGCAGAGTTTTTGTTAGCATCAATGCCAGCATTGATAAATTGATTGCTAATAAGAAAAAGAAGTTAGCACGTGATATTAGAGAGTATGCTAACAATGAAGCCTATCCGAAATTAATACAGGCTCAAATACCAACAGGAGCCTATTCACCAACTGATCCCTCTCATGTTGAGCAATCTAGGACTACTACGAACAACATCAATAACAATGGGGGTAATAATAGACCACCTGTTAGACGTAGTCCAAGATTAAATGGCAATAACAATAACAATATCAACTTTATGGTAACAGATGGTGAATTACCCTCTGTTTCTACAGACTTTCCTGGTATCAATAACAATCCAGATAACCAGGATTTTCAGATGGTCAACAATTACAGGGCCAACTCTCGCCCTCAACCTCAGAGACAGAACAATTCAACGAACAGGAGACGTGGCCGCAGGAGATGACACAAGAGCAGAGCATTGGAATAGATCCAATAGTGTATAAAAGCTCTAATGGTGACTTTACAGTATATAATTATACTTGCCTAAGTATTGCACAAGACATCATTGACTTTTTAGCTAAGGACTTTTCCTTTGTCCCAGGTCGTAACATGGATATAGGTAGACTCATTGTTGATTTGAAAGTTTTTACACGTAAATTAAATTTAAACCAACTAATGGGTAATAATTCATCAGCTGGTAGTCTACTTAGAGTGGCCAGTACCTATAACCCACCTTTATATGGAACTTTACAAACATTTGAAAAAATTTGCGAAATGGACCTGTGGGCTATTAGAAATCAAACTATATATAGTACTCAAAAAAATCTGTACAATATTACCCCCCTACAAAAAGACTTTATAGAAATGGTAAAAGATTGTCAGATTAGGGTCATGAAACCCGACAAGGGTGGGGGTTTAGCCTTCATGGACCATTATAAATATGTTGAGTACCTGGTCGCACATCTGGAGTCACCAGCTTACCAAATTTCATCCATCAATGAAATTAATGGAGCCTATAGAAAAATTAATAGCATGCTTTATGATTTACTTTTGGAAGGATACATCAACACTGAAACTCTCAACTACCTCACTATGTCAGCTCCTAAAATTCCACTCTTTTTCGGCACCCCGAAACTCCATAAAGGACTCACTTCGCCCTCATTTAGACCAATAATAGATGGTAGAGGGTCTATAACTCAGGGATGTGCCAAGTATGTGGATAATATTCTGAAGCCTTTGATCAACTCAGAAATCCACATATGCAAAGATTCTTGGTCCTTCCTTAAAAACATTAATACCCTCATATATAATGACAGTATGTTGTTTCTCACTATTGATATTAGGGACCTATATACTGTCATTCCCCAACAAATTGGTCTTGCTTGGGTCAGAGAGTTCATGTTGCGTAAAAATGTTGATCATGATGTCATCAATTTGATCGAAACTCTCTTAGAAATTGTATTGTCTAACAATTTCTTCACCTTTGAGGGGAAGTTTTATCTACAAACTTCGGGTGTGGCTATGGGCTCGCCCTGCGGGGGATCTTTTGCCAACGCAGTTCTAGCCCATTGGGAGTTTAATTACCTATTTAAAGAAGAACTTTTTTCAAAATATGTCTCCTGGTATACACGATACCAGGATGACATTTTTTGTATATGGGAAGGTCATAGCGACCTGATCCCGTCATTTATAGAAAAAATTACTAAACTAACTGATTTTCTTGAATTCACATATAAATTTGATGACACAGAGATTAATTATCTTGATATTACATTAATTAAAGACTCGCTTAATCAAAAGTTAAAAAGTAAAATATTTAGGAAGCCAACATATTCTAATGCTTTTCTTCATTTTTCCAGCAACCACCCCTACCACCAAAAGAAATCGGTGGTTAAGGGTCAGATGGTGAGGGCAGCCCGTATGGTTAGTGATCCAGATGACTTCTATTTAGAATGCAATAACCTTTTTGACATGTTCATTGCCAGAGGTTATCCCCAGCGATTACTATCTAACATCTTAACTGAAGTCACTAATAAAAGGCAGATTGGACACTTCATGCCCTTGCTTTCTGACCAAAGTAATAATGATCCACAACACTTGAATGATCATTTATACCCAACAACTTCAGGTAACATCAATTCTATAAACGAAAACAACAGATTCAATATTAGTTTCATACAGACTTATTGTTTTGATTCTTTTAGAATCAGAGAAGTTGTGAATAAAAATTGGGAGATAATAAAAGAAGATAAAACAATGTGTTCTTTATTGGGGGACTGCCCCAAAATTACATACAGAAGGGGGGAAAATTTGAAGAGCATTTTCCAAAGAAATACAGTTCGTAGGTCTAATAGACAGTGGGGTATGTTTAGATGTGGCGTATGTCCACAATGTAAATTCATTAGAGTAACAACAGCATGCACAATAAATGAGAAAGAATATAAGTGTAATGGGCATTACAATTGCGATTCTAAAGCCATCACTTATGCAGCTATTTGTGATTCCTGTAAAGCCTTCTACATCGGTAAAACCGAGAGAAGGCTAAAAAATAGAATCTATGAACATCAATATGCTGTTAAAAAACTCAATGTTAATAATGCTCTTGCAAGGCATTGCCTTGAGTCCCCAGGCCATGGGTTCCATTTTTTTGTATTACAACAGCGTGAGATTGATCTAAGAGGAGGGCCATGGCAGATTTTGTTAGAAATTGATGAACTGCTTTGGCAGATCAGGACTAGGGCTCATGTCTTCCCTGGTATTAATGAAAGTCTATCTATCAAATGTGTATTGAAATGGCTATCTCTTAATAGGTAAAAAATTATAATTATAATCATAATTATAATTACATGTATACTTATTTTCATTAATTATTATTCAAACCCCGTATAGGGCTAAAAAAGCCAAATGGCCATTTGCAATATAAGATGTAAATATTACCTAGAATTAATGGGTTGCTAATGGCCATTTCTTAAATCACATCAAGGCATATTTTTATTACATATTTGGTTATTGTATTTTATTTGTAAGTGGGCATTATATTTGGTATATCAGCTCCCCTGTTTTAATTCATAAAATCATTAGAGTGGAGTAATTCATTCAATAAACATTGGCATCAAATGGTCACCAATGTTTAAACTTAATAATATTGTAAAACAAACTTTTTTGTCAATTTTTCTGTTTTATTTTTGCTAATATATGACATGTTTGCAGTTATAGGACTTAACTGCAAACAGGAGCATAAAGCGAAGTTTTAGATATGGTTCCTAAAAAATCTATGCATAAAATTAGCCTTGTGTTCCCTCCTTGTATATGGCTTCAGTAGTAGAAACACCCTAATAGGTTTCATAACAACATTAACAGTATGTAAATATGAAGCATTAGTGAATATAACAATTGGTTGTATTCAAAATATGGATAAGGTTCTAAGTTCATAATACTTCAAATGTTTTTAAAGAATTTGTTTCGATTTTTTAAGGTTAGAAATGTAATAAGGCATTTGGACCATTAGTTTCCAGTTCTTTAAGGTTGTCATGGTTTTATTTAATTGCAGAATGCACTTCACCTTGATAGGTTAAAGATTTTTAACATGAATGTATATAATAAATGTTTTGTAAATTCGTGGTTGTCTGAAGAAGGCGGGTTATTTGAACCTGCCGAAAGCGCTTACGTTCATCTGGTTGGAATCGTGGAATAAACCTGTGCTTTTTATTTCTCTTATTGTGTGCTGTCCGTGTCTTTTGCAGTTTTAGTTTGGTTTGGTGTGTGGAGGATCTGTTAACTTACAAATCACGGGATGAACATAATTCACAACTCATTAGATTTGTTACCACATATGCAAGGAGTTCAGATGTACTTATCAATAGCATACACAGACATTGGAACATATTACAGTGTGATCAGGAGTTATCGAATATGTTGCCGGTTCGATGTCTGTTTTCATTTCGTAAGGGGAAAAATTTGGCATCCTGTTTCAACCATTGCAAACATTCCCATGACAATAGCTGGTCTCAAGTGACACAAACTACCCTGACAGGTGAACCTTTGATTGGATGTTTCCCATGTGGCCATTGCATAAACTGTGATAAAATAGCTAAGTCTAAATAGTTTACGAGCAAAAACTGTGGCATGGTGTATGACATAAAATTTTTTGCTAATTGTAGCAGTGACTGGCTTGTATACTTAGCCACATGCACCTGCGGATCTTTCTATATTGGTCAAACATCTCGTCCCCTCAGGCTGAGAATCTCTGAGCATGTAAGTAATATCAGGAATAAAAAATCCAACAATGCATTATATAAACATTGCATGTTGCATAAATCAGCCAAATTTACATTTATGATTATTGACGTGGTAAAGGGTAACAAATTAAACAAAACAGGTTGGCATTCCATTCTAGACTCTAAGGAGAAAAAATGGATTGTAAAGTTAGGTGGATTATTTCCACCTGGTCTTAATGAGCAATTCTACAATGAACCAATGAGGGTGTTGATGCATGTATTTGAACAGTAGCATTTGATTGATTATGTTTACACTGATGAAGGCTGTGTTTCTTACCAGCCGAAACCGGTCTGGTTACTTGTTTTTATGCTGCTTTAACTAATAAACTTCTTTCAGGTCACAGTTTGCTGGCTCATTGTTTTTCTGGATGTACCTTGCTTTTGGAGCCATGCAATTGCTTTCGTGCAGGAGGACTTGTTTGGTGGCTGCCTTTTTAAGCCTAGCCATGCATCCCAAATCTCTGACAAGTTCTGATACCCTTGATAAATGTAAGCATGTGCCTGGGAGATGAACCATTTACAGGTTACCTCAGTCCATTAGAGACATAGGTACCAAACCAGGGATGAATTTCCAGTTTCTCATCCAAATGTCCAAGTTGCATTTGAATTGGGTTAGGGAAGAACTCTGCTTTACATGGATGGGGAGCTCATTCCATAGATGGGGTAGTCTCTGGGATACATACCTATCTCTCCAGCAGGTCTTATTTATATCACAGACAAGGTTTAAGTCTTTAGAACAGGTAACTCTGGTGCTGTTTGTTTTGTGGATATGCAGGAGGTCCATCAGGGTGGGGTCTGACAATGCCCTGTATGCTAGGCATAGATCTCCCCTCAAAAGCCTGTAGGAGACAGAATACAGGGATAGGGCCTTGAGGCAGTCTGCATAGGACATATTACTTACGCCCTGTATTCTTTTAGTGAGGAACCTCTGTGGATGTTCCATTTGTTGGATATACCTGGTTAGGTACATACCAAAGGAGGCATTGTACTCAATGATAGGTCTGCTGAATGCCGGATACAGTTCCTTGGACGTAGATGCCATACATTTGTTTATAAGTTGTGCAACATTAAATGATTTCCTCACCACTGTAGACATGTGATGATCAAAGGCTAGATTACTATCTATGTGTGTTCCTAAGTCCCTGACTACTAGGTCAGTTCTAAGGGGTGTGTTGTCAATATGATAGTTACCAGGGATGGATGACTTCCCAAAGCATACTATTATGCATTTCTTGGCATTTAGTTTTAGTCCATGGCTCTGACACCAGTTGTTTGTCTGTGTCAACCCCTCCTAGAGAACATTTATGTCAGTGTGAGATTCAATGACAGCTCCTAATTTGCAATTATCTGCAAATTTAGTCAGCCAGAGACCATTGACATTGGCCTTGACTTCTGAGAAGTAAATGCCAAAAAGGAGTGGTCCATGGACTGATACCTGAGGGACTCCACTTGTGACTGGACTCTTTGTAAAGGTGAACTCCCCAATTCTAACTTTCTGGGTCCTGTCTGTGAGCCAGTTGGCTATCTATTGGGTGACATACGACCTCTCGAGTTTGTCAACAATACCCCAGTGGGTATTGTGTCAAATGCCTTGGCCAGGTCAAGGTAGGCAGTGTAAATGACTTTGCTCTCATCCATTGCTTGGTGACCTTCTCAAAGAAGTCCATCACATTGAGTAGGCATGATCTGCCCTTGGCGAAACCAAACTGGGTTGGGTCCAGTGTCTGGAGGTTTACTATATCTCTGTTGATCATCTCCATGATAGTTCTTTCCATGGCTTTACATACAGGACTAGTGAGACTTATGGGTCTGTAGTTTCCAGGGTCTGTAGAAGGCCCACCTTTGTGCAGAGGGATGATTCTTGCCTTTTCCAATTCATGATGCACGAAGCCTGTTTGGAGGCTACAGTTAAATAGTAATTCTAGAGGCCCTGATCGGTCATGTTTCATGCTATTTAGAAGGCATCCTGGGATACTGTCTGGGCCCACTGATGCAGTGTCTTGGTCTTAGAGAGAGCATTAAGGACCTGTTCCCTAGTGATTGCAGGAGGGAGTTATATTTGATGATATTTTCTGAGGGAGGTTTGAGGGGAGGAGAGAGGGATAAAGTTGGAGCTGAGTTTATCAGCCAGTAGGTTTGCTATATCTTCTGGCTCAGTATAGGTGGCTCCATTTACAATGAGCGCCGCACACAATTGTGTATTGCCTTTGAGGTTGCGGACATAGCTAAAGAATGCTTTGTGGTTGTCCTTGGCCTGGGTGGCCAAACTTACCTCAAATTTAGCTTTGTTAGACTTTATTTGTCCTCTGCGTTGTTTGTTTAGTTTGATGAGAGTGCTTTTATCCTGCTGGGTGCTGCACCTCCTAATTTTTGCCATGATTTTCTTCCTCCTGTTATGCAGCCAGTTGATTTTGTGATTCCACCAGGATGGCTTGTTTTTTATTTTAGTTAGTTCTGTACTTCTTCCTGGTGGGTACAGCTGCCTCTATGCAGTTATTAACATGCTTGTACAGGGTTCCTGTGAATAGTTCTGTATGCAGTTATTAACATGCTTGTACAGGGTTCCTGTGAATAGTTCTGCATAGGCAGCAGTGTTCTCAGGGTTTATGGGGACTTGAAATTTTGCCAGGTTCTCACTTAATAGCAGAAGGTTAGCTTTAGAATAGTTCCTGAATATTCCAGGTTTAGCTGGAGGTCCAGGTTTTACTTTTACTTCAAAGGAGACCATTTTGGGGTCTGACCTTACCAGGGAAGGCATTACAGTAGGGGGTGTGCAGCAGTTTTCCATATTAGTGAGGGCCAAATCCAGTATGGTTGCATCCCTGGTTGGTGTATTGACAATCTGGTCCAGGGAGTTTGTGTTTACAAAATCCAGGAATCTCTGTGCATGTAAGTTTGGTGTTGTATAGGATTCCCAGTCAATAGTGGTGTAATTAAAGTCACCCATGAATATGGTATTAGGTTGGATGGTTAGTGTTTCTAATAAGTTTAAATACATAGTATGGGTTTCCTGTGTCATGGGGGGACCTATAGCTTGCAAGGAAGTGGTATTGGATTTTACCTATGGTGATTTGAACATGGATCATCTCAAGTGCATTGTCCTGTTTGACCAGCCTTGAAGTGTATTTGTTTTTGATGTAAATAGAGACACCTCCACCTTTGGTCCCTGCCTGTGAAGTAGCTGGCCTAAATGTGTGGAAGGCATTATAACCTTGCACTGTTGGTGTGCTATCTGCAGATTTAAACCATGTCTCAGTGACCCCACAGACATCAGCATTCTTTAGGGTAAAGAGAGCTTCTAGAGAGTGGTGTTTTTTGTTTAGACTCCTAGCATTGAGTAGTAATACCTTTAGATTTTCTTGGTTTTGATTTGCTATGTCGGAAGTACTTTCAGTTTGGCACTATGGGGGAAGACAATGTTTTAGCTAATATTCAAAAGCCTAGAGGAGAGAGGTGCAGACCATCCCTGGCAAAACAGCGTGGTCTGTTGACCATCTCCTTCCATGCTGACAAATATTGCACCCCTTAGAATGACACCAGAAACTAAACCAATTATTAAAGCCATCTTTTGTTCATGTTGTGGCATCATCCTTGGAGAAGGTAAAATGCTGCTCAGTGCTAGGCTCATACAAGCCTGAGACACATATTCCGAGAGCTCCATGATGTCACTCTTCATATAGTCTAGGGAGGTACGTGTCAGGTCACTTACTCCCACATGGACTATGATTGAGTCATATCGGTAATCGTGGTCCAATAACCTGAGTGCATGTGTAATGTGACAGATCCTAACCCTTGATAAGCAACTGACCATAACTTTCTCCTTACTCAGTCTGGTGAGAGGGACATCAGTGTGTCTCACAATGGAGTCTCCAATGACTATAATGTTAGATTATGTAGTGACTTGCCTTATGGGCTTAGAGGTAGAGGCTCTATGATAAGTATCTCTATGTGTTGATGTAGGTGTTGTTTTGAAAGCGTGCATTTGGGGCTGCTGAGGGTATTTGTTACGTGTACTTCTAGGAGGTCTTTGTGGTTTCCATTGTCCTATGATGTTGGAAGTCAGGAAAAATGAATAGGAGAATAACAGGTAGTGGCTTGATGGCTACAGGGTGGTGGCAACTTATATATTAAAACATTAAATTAAATAATTTTTAAAAAGAAACATTGCATGGAAGTGGAAGGTTCTAGGAAAGGTGAGGGAGGTAAAAATGGAGAAGATGCAAAAAAGAACTGTATGCTATATTTGTTGAATAGGAGAACGATCACTGGATGTATGGAGATAAGAAGGAGAGGTGAAGAATGCAGAAGAAAGGGATATATGAGAGATGTTAAATAAGTGCATGGGCAACAGAAGACAACACAAAGAGAGAATGATGGTGAGATGTGAGTGCTTATATGAACTGAGTGGCAAATCAGTGGACATTGTTCAAAGTCGTGTGTAATACAATATTATTTAATCTGACGTGCATTATGTCTGTATAAAGGATTGCATTTGTATTGTGTTATAAACAATTAGCCATCAAAATATATATAGAAAATCAATAGCAAAGAGATGGAACTTAAACATACAAGAATGACTACTTATAGACTTTGGTAGATCTGTCTGGTGTATGACTAGATGTGTTAAATGAAAACTGGAAACAGTAAGCTGTGGGGGCTAATGATCGGCAGGCGGCGCAGGAGGCAGCACTCAGGAAAACAATGGGCCAGATTCAATAAATCCTACACTATGTGTACACTAAGTATACACAATATGTATTAAAGAACATTCTTATCACATTTTTTGTGCTTTCTAGTCACTCAGAAAGAGTACATTAAGTGGACCTAATTAACAAGGATATAGGGAAACTCCAAACTTTAGATCCCACTCAATTTGGTTTTGTGAAAGGTAGATCTTGCCTGCTCAACCTGGTTGACTTCTTTGAGTCAGTCACCAGAGCTGTGGATGAGAGTAAGGCAGTTCCTACAGCCTACCTCGATCTGGCCAAGGCCTTTGATACCATTCCTCACTCAAGAATTATTGATAAACTCACCAAACTAGGCATCAACCACTATATCACTAGGTAGGCTGCAAATTGGCTCACAGATAGAACCCACAGTGTGAAAGTAGCAAACTCCAAGTCAGACTGCCAACCAGTCATGAGTGGAGTCCCACAGGGATCTGTCCTGGGTCCTTTCTTGTTTGGCATCTACTTCTCAGAAGTCCAGGCCAACACAGAGGGACTCTGGCTAACCAAGTTTGTAGATGACTGCAAACTGGGAGCCATTATTAAATCCCCAAGTGATGCAGCATCCTACAGAAAGGCCTCACTGAGACCAATGACTGGTGTTGAAACCATGGCCTTAAACTTAATGCCAAAAAAATGCGTCATTATACCCTTTGGGAAAAACTCATTTCCCACTAATTACCACATCGTTGGGAGTCCACTAAACACTGAAGGCATTATAAGAGATCTGGGGACACAGGTTGACAGCAACCTCTTCTTCGACCACCACATTGCCACTGTGGTCACAAAGTCCTTCTATGTAGCACATCTCATTACCAAGGGTTTTGCATCCAGGAAGAAAGAGGTCATCATCTCTCTCTACTCTTCTCTCATTAGGCCAATCATCGAGTATAATGCTCCATTTGGCATGTACCTCACTAGACACATGCAACAGTTGGAAAGGCCACAAAAGTACCTCATGAAGAGGATCCTAGGCCTGAAACACATGTCCTGCACGGACAGACTCAAAAAACTCCAGCTATCCTCTGTCTTATATCGTCTACTAAGAAGTAATCTCTGCTTGACCTACAAAGCCATGTCTGACCCAGCTCTGTTAGAAATGCTACATTTAAAGCAATCCCAATCCCTCCACACCATATTCTGCAGAGACCTCAACCTCATTACCACAATCAACAGAACATGCTGGGGGGGACAGGTTCATAACCCAAAGACTGCCCATGCTCTGGAACAGACTTCCCAAACATGTCAAGCAGAGCACGTCACTGGCCGTCTTCAAGAGAAATCTTGATGAGTGGATGGGAAATAGAAATAGAAAGTTAATCTCGGGGATCACTCCAGTGGCTTTGCTTGATAGAGGCACTGGGAACTAACGTCGGGCGGCACGATGCCAGGGTACTTCTATGGCTTAGGCTTGTAAAGGCTCCAAAGCCATTAGCCTAGTACACACTTATGAACCTATGCACCTACTGGTAGACTATACTTTGTGGTAATCTTTATGAATCCCTGTCAATATTTAAAGCTATAATAATATCAGTAAGAATACTAAAATTAGGAGAAAGAAGGTGTGAGTTATGTCTGTGTTGTCTGTTTGCTCAAAACCATGTACACTTAATGTACACTTACTAAAGGCATTATTGAATCCTGGGAATATGTTTATACGCATGATACTGAATGAGAGTGACAGTCAAGAAAATAATACACTGCTTGTGGAGACTGATGCCATTTGGAGGTACAGACAGCAGTGGGTTGTTAATGATTGGAAGAAGTTCTAGTGGATCTGTGTTTTCTTCATTGAATGAACCAGTGATGTTCAAGGCTTCCTGAAGTAAATTAACAAATTAGGTATCTGGAAAAGTATCATTCTGATGAGTAAACAATTAAGAATTTCCTTTAACAATAGTAAGTAAAATGCTGTTTCTCATTCAGTGTTAGAGGGTCTATCTGTTGTGCTGGCTGTTAGCTTACCCTGTAACGAAATAGGCAAGTATGCATATATGTTAGTGTGCTGTGGGTTCAACTCCACATAGGGGAAACATATCATCTATGACAAAAAAGTATGAATTAACAGTAAGAGTATGGCAAGTATATTTATGTGTAGGTGTGAATCCATTGAGATGAGCAATTAGCTGTATATCCTATTAAACAGTAGAGCTTTTGCATGATATAAACATGTTTAACTCAACACAAAAATGACATATATTTTAAATAATCACACATTTATTCTAGGATTAACAACCATCCAGAATTCTTCCTGACTGTACAGAATTAAGGGGCACTGTCCGGAAAATGGCGACTGCCTTTTCCAGACAGTATATTGTCCGGAAAAAGTAAAATCAATTATTTACAGGATTACCTTAGTAAATAAACTTTCATTTTTGACATTATAATTTTTTTGCAAACGTTTAAATCAAACTTTAATGTAAGAATGTATTAAACTATCATTAATCAATCAGTGAACCTGCCGAACCATCCATCCAGCTGTCTGCCTCTCACTCACTCACACACACACACACACACACACACACACACACACACACACACACACACACACACACACACACACACACACACACTCCAACATTTTTGTCCTCCTGCCAATCAGAAACAAGTATGTTCCCTGTCTGGTTCAGTGGCACGCATACTCAAACGGCATTGTTTTTCATAGTCTATGGTTAGCACAAGGCTGGCGGTACAAGGGACATTTGCTTCAGATCGTTTGTGTTTGTACTGATCATTCTTTTGCTTTGGTTTGTGCTTTTGTATTGCAGCAGTGACACAATGTACAACATGCCATGGTGTTCCTTAGGGAAGGATTGTGTCCTGGGCTTACATCGGATATAATGCAGGCTTTGAAGGCCCAGCACATCAGAACAGGTAACCAATCTCATCCATGCGGGATACAGCCAAGCCCTGGTTTCTGTCAGTGTGTGATACTCCTGCAGCAGTTTGGACCATGATCTTATAGTTTTATTTTGACCAAAACACCTGCAGTGTTTGATATGTTTTGGGGCAGTGAAATAGATATGGTCCAAAGTGGTGACTGTAGATGTTTGAATGGCAGTTAAAAGGGGAGATATTGTTAATGAGGAACTTTAAAATGCCAAATATAAATTGTAACACCTTGGCTGCAGACACACCTAAAAGCAGGATTATTATTGGCAAATTACAAAAGGCTTTACTCAAGCAGGTAATAGTGCAGTCTGTTTAAGAAAGAACAGTCAGAACTGGTAATCTCATCTGTTGAGACAGAGAAAATCTGAAACCTGGATGTGAATACTTGTTTTGGAAATAAATGATTATCAAATAGTTTATCTCACCATTAACTTCAGTTGCTCTTACAGCTCCTTTTAGGAAAATTAATACCTCCCCCTTTATTATGCTAAGGTTTATAGCTGAAGCCACTTACCTTCTTTACTGATAGTCCTTACAAGGCAGTGGAAGATAGTATCCCCCTACCTTTTTCTGTAACCATTGACTGCTGCCCAAGGGTAAGCTTGCTCTGCACTACCTTTGCTACACTTTGTAAGGCTTCACTCCCCATCCCACCCCAACATAATTTCCTTTATATGTTGCCATTTCAACATCTCCAAGTAATCACCTACAGTTCCTCCTGTTCAAAGTACCTTCTCATTCAGCCCTCCTCAGCTTAGCATACCGCTTAATGAGCTCCTTTCGTATCACTAGGCTTATTCCAGATTTCTTGCTGTAAGAGGTTGAGAGGGATGGGGGAAGTAGGTGTGTATATGCCTTACAACTGTACAGATTTTCACAGAATGTCCACATTTTTGCCTTATACTTTTGGTCTGTTCCTCATAAACATGGTCTTTTCTTTGAAAATCACTGGGATGATTTAAGGATTAAAGTTACTAAACAATGACATGCATTTGAGTTTCAGACTTCATATCCTTCAGAAAATGCATTCTAACACAAATACTGTTATTATAGCAACTGTTTAAGTTTATAACAGAAATATATAAAATGTGCCCCTCGTTTTGGGCCTTTTATTCCCATTTTATTCATCTTGGGGAATGGTGCAAGTTTTAGAATAATTAGATATATACTTATCTCAAGATGAGAGTACATTCATCAGAAAGTCATTTAGCATGAAACATCTCTGCAGGTAATACAGGTCAGCATTATTTGGCCACAATGCTAAACAGGAAATGATACAAGCTCAGAATAATGAACTACATTTATTGTACCCTGATAATGCTCTTTATATGTCCATTGTAAACCTATCAAGATAAATAAAAATGAACGGGGACTCATGGTTTGATGCTTTTTTATTATTTAGACTATTGCTAATACAAATGGGCATTGTCACAGCCCGAACTTGCAAAATAATTGACTTGACACCATCTGTTGCATTCTTTGGCAAGTGTTTCAAAGTGTAACTCAGTGAATTAATTCACATGCCCCAAATGTATTTATTTATCATAGCTTATCTGTCTACATGCCTGCCTGTCTATAACTGGAGAAATAAATGTTCCTGGGTCCTTCTTTACTGACCTCTCTCTCCCCCTCTTTGTTTTTTTTTGTTTTTTTGTTTTTTCATAGTAAGGTTTCAGACAGTTTGCTCAGGTTCATAAAGGACAGATTTCTGGATAAGCATTTGCTGCTTTATATTTAGTAAGTAAACAGAGACATATATTCTTATGGATTTTCATCCTAGTACAATATTGTAATAGAGACTTCATAAGCATTCTTGATTTCACCAACTTAGTTCTGGGACAAAATATCCTCCTATCTGTCTTGAGGAAAGTGGAAAAAGCCTCTATACTGAAAGTGTAAAACCCATAATTGAGAGTCCTACATCTATAAAAACGGTGTGAATAGCACAGAATTACACTGAATCTCCAAACTTACAATAATGTCATTAAAGCTTTATTCACCTGTAACCCATAGTTTGGGGACTGTGCTTCCCCAATACATGCACACACTTGTTACCAACATATACTAACTCCAGAATCATTATACTTTGGATCAGGGAGAATATTCCCAGGTAGTAAAACTTCAAACTTAGCATGTATATTGCACTTTTAGCCTAAAAGACTCACACAGTTGTAGACCTTGCCAATTTAAAAGGAGCTCAGAGAAGCTATTGACCAGTAATGTGAGCCCTTTTTAAGGAAATACCTTTCCTTGTCCAAACATCTTTCAGAATAAATTGTCTATCCTGACACAAAGAAATCTCATCAGTCCAGTCCTGAAATCTTTTTGCATTTGGTCCCTGCCTTTCCTATAACTAGTGTAGTCCAGGTACAGATTTGCTGTATCCAGGACTGTTGGTAAGCTTCTGAGCCCCCCAAGACCTTCTGTGTTGGAGAGAAGCCTTCTAGCTTATCAGTGGGAGTGGTAAGCACTAGGTAAACTATCTACCACAGGAGGAATGGTTTCTGGCCCAGAAATTATAGTTTATTGGTTGTTTGGGAAGCTTTTCCATCTCTTTCAACCTTCTGATTTAAAAGTTTGTGTTTGCGCTTGTTTCCTGCCTTTTCTGTTACTAGTCTAGTCCAGGTACAGATTTGCTGTATCCAGGAATCTTTGTAAGCTTCTGAGCCCCCCCCAAGCCTTTCCATGTTGGAGGGAAGCCTTCTAGCTTATCAATGGGAGTGGTACGCATCAGGTAGCCTATCTACCACAAGAGGAGTTGTCCCTGGCCCAGAAATTGTAGCTATTGGCTGTTTGAGCAGTTTTTTTCCATCTCTTTCAACTTTCTGGTTTGAAAGGCACACTTGTGCCTGTTTCCCGCCTTCCCTATAACTAGCCTAGTCCGGTTACAGAGTTGCTGTATCCAGAACTGTTAGTAAGATTCGGAGCCTCCAACCTTTCTGTGTTGGAGGGAAGCCTTCTAGCATATCAGTGGGAGTGGTAAGCACTAGGTAGCCTATCTTCCATGGGAAGAGTGAGTTTTGGCCCAGAAATTGTAATTTATTTGGCCGTTTGGGCAGTTTTCCATCTCTTTCAACTTACTGGCTTAAAAGCCTATGTTTGTACTTGTTCCCCACCTTTCCTGTAACTAGTCTAGTCCAGGTATAGATTTGCTGTATCCAGGACTCTTTGTAATCTTCTGAGCCCCCAAGCCTTTCTGTGTTGGAGGGAAGCCTTCTAGCTTATCAGTGGGAGTGGTAAGCATTGGGTAGCCTATCTACCACAAGAGGAGTGGTTCCTGGCCCAGATATTGTAGCTATTGGCCGCGTGGGCAGTTTTCTTTCCATCTCTTTCAACTTTCTGGTTTAAAAGCTGCACTTGCTCTTGTTTCCCCCTTTCCTGTAACTAGCCTAGTCCAGATACAGAGTTACTGTATCCAGGACTGTTGGTGAGCTTCTGAGCCCCACAAGCCTTTCTGTGTTGGAGGAAAGCCTTCTAGCTTATCAGTGGGAGTGGTAAGCACTTGGTAGCCTGTCTACCACGAGAGGAGAGGTTCTTGGCCCAGAAATTGTAGTTTATTGACCATTTGGATAGTTTGTCCATCTCTTTCAACTTTCTGGTTTAAAAGACCACATCTGCGCTTATTTCCCATCTTTCCTGTAACTAACCTATTGGGTAGCACTAGAAAGCCTTAAACTGATACAAGCCTTCTAGCTTAGAAGAGAGACTTTGGAGTGATTAAGTATCAGTTTTCTGTACTTTCTTGCTGTGCTTAACTGTTTTCGCCTAAACGCAGATTTTCCAGCGTTTATTGAGATTTAAAAGCTAGTTTTTTCACATATTGTACTTATTTGACTGCCTGCACTTTTAAAAAGGTGTTTTTGGTTTAAATAATTTAACTGTTGTATGCTACAAACTAAAGTGCGATAGCCTTTTCTGATCGTCTGTAGTCGTTTAAAGCTGTTTTAAGTGTATTTTTTACTGTTTTTGCCTTATCTTTTCAAAAAAACTAAAACATTCCTTATTTCCCACCTTTCTAAGCTAGTATAATCCAGTTTTCAGGCTAGTGCTGAATTCAGGGCTGTGATACTAGTTTCTGAGTTGCCCATACATTACTTGGATAGAAGGAAGTTTCTCTGTTCACCTGTGAGAGAGGGGAGCTTTGAGCAACCTATCTGTCCCTGGAGGAGTGGTTCTAGCCCAGAAGTTAGTAGTTTATTGGCTGTTTGGGGCTAATTTCTATCTCTTTAATTTCCCTACTATAAAAACCGCGTTTGCACGGTTTTGCGCACCGGGCAGTGCTGGTTAGTTATGGTTAAATTATTCCCGGCTCCACTAAGTCTCCTCTTCGGTTTTTCCCTTGAAACTAGTCTAACTCTCAACTTAAGCACTCAAAAATCATCTTACAGCCCAGCACTTGCTCAGACCTAATAGCAAGCACTAATATACCCTGACACTGATTGCCCAGCAGGGCAAGGCTCTTTATTCACCCCTCACCAACCAAGCAACTAAGCAGCTCACCCTACTATTCAGGCTTGACTAAAGGGCAACTTTAGGTGCTCTCTCAAGTCCAGCTGGTGAATCTGGGTATCCTGAAGCAATGTTACAACTGCCTCATGTACACAAACAACCCTCTCCTCCTACCACAAAACACCAACATATGCGAGAGATGCAATTATACAGCCAAACTGGAAGCTAAGCTGTCTCCACCCAAGACTGAAACAGTCAAGAGGAGAAGGTTAGCACTTGCACCACACCTCCAGCCGCACACAGACCTACTAAAACAGCACTGGCAAAAAATACACATAAATACATAAAATCATACTCAGAGGCTCTAAATAAAAACCTGCAAACGCATCAGAGATTTCCAAAGCAGACACCCAAACAACCTGCACTTCCCGTCACAAACCAGACAACACATAAAACACAAAATCAGTGTGCCGCACAATCACAGCCCTTAAGGCGAAATAACATACCTAACACACTAGTAATAGGTGACTCTATAGTCAGGCACACTGACGTCCCACTCACTAGGCTGGACAAGCAGAAGGTTACTGTTTGCTGCCTGTTGGGAGCCAGAATCCGCCACATAACACAAACACTCAGGTCACTCCAGAACAAGTACAAATATGACTCTGTCATTGTTCATGTTGGTGTGAATGACCTGAGATGTACCTCCCTGGACTACATGAAAAGAGACATAGAAGAGCTCTCTGATCATGCAGACTAGGCTGCTATGACCCTGACCCTGAGTAGCATCCTGCCCTCACCAAGAATGATACCTCAGTATAAAGAAAAAATAATCAATTTCAACAATTGGATAAGCTTCTGGTGTCATTCAAAGGGGATCCAGTGTCTGTCAGCCTGGGACGACATGCTCGACAAGCCACATTGCTTCCCAAGAGATGGCTTGCACCTGTCACCCCTAGGCTTTCGAATACTGGCCAAGGCTCTTGCTGCTCCCATAGTGCCTTTTTTAGGCAAGGCTCATAAGTCAAACCCACCTCCATAAACAGCACAATTAGCAAAAAACTAAGGGTTATGCTACTCAATGCCAGGAGTTTAAATCTCAAAATGCACGAGCTCGAAGCACTCCTCAGTATGGAGAATGCTGACATCTGTGCAGTAACTGAAACCTGGTTCAAGGCTCCAGAGAGCACCCCAGCACTACCGGGCTACAACTCATACCACACGTTTTGTCCACAGAACAAGGACCAAAACACAAAGGAGGGGGGGGTGTATCCATATTCATCAAGGATACCTAACACCTCCAGGTTAGTGGCACAGCATGATACCTCTGAGATCATCCATGTGCAACTAACATCGGGCAAATCTGCAATGCAAATTGTGGCCTGATACAGATCACCCTCCATGACCCAGGACCACCACTCCACCTTTCTGGAGACACTGGAAAACATGAAGGTCCTACCGAACACCCTGATATTGGGCGATTTCAATTACCCTACCATTCAATAGGAAAACTACTCGAGTACAAATTCCCAGGCCCAGCGCTTCCTGGAATTTATCAACTCAAACAACCTGGATCAGCTGGTAAACTCCCCTACCAGAGGTAAAAACATATTGGACCTGGTCATCACCAACGTGGGCATCAGGTGTTCCACACCGGAGGTCAACCCGTCACTGGTTAGATTAGACCATAAACTAATCATTTTGGATGTCCACATCCCACCACCACCCCCAACTAAGGAAACCACAGTAAAAAACTTTTCTAAAGCAAACTTCACCTTACTTAAGACAGAGGTGGTAAGTTTCACAGCCCCCACACTAAAGCATAACGCTGCTTAAGATGCAGAAATCTTTACAAATGCACTCTATGAGCACCTACAAGGATACATGGATCATGCCATACCTAGCAAAACTAAGATTCACTCCTCTAAGAGAAGGAAACCAGTTTGGTGGACCCCTGCAATAAACAGGCTATACAATAGAAGGAGGAAACTAGTTCAGAAAAAAAGCAAATCCCAAGAAGGAAAGACATCCCTGATCAGTATCAGTAAGAAACTAAGGTCCCTCATGAAATCATCCAAGGCTAACTTTGAAAGAAAAATAGCCAAGGATTCAAAAGATAACCACAAAGCCGTCTTTAGCTATGTTACGAATCTAAGTGGCAACTCACAGATATGCACTGAACTAGTGCAAAATAGCACAAAATATACCGAACCTACTGATATTGCCAATATCCTGGCAGATAGATTCAGTGCAAACTTCACCCCCCCCTCACCTCCAAAAGGGCCCACAACAATACCGGAAAAGTGTAGTCTCCCAAAAATCACAGGTGAAAACAGCCCTTTCAAAAGCCAAAAACACAGCATCAATGGGACCAGATGGTGTCCCAGGCTGCGTCTTGCATGAACTACAGAAAGAACTAACCACCCACCTAAACACGCTGTTCAACCTCAGCCTCTCCACAGGTTGCGTCCCCATAGAATGGCGCACAGCAACGGTTATTCCTCTCTACAAAGGAGGGGCCACAACTGACCCTAGTAACTATCGCCCCATAAGCCTGACTAGCCTGGTCTGCAAGGCTATGGAGCACATCATCATGGAACGCATTAGCAAAGACATTGGGAAATTCCAAACACTTGACCCGACCCAGTTCGGCTTTGTTAAGGGCAGATCATGCCTACTAAACCTGGCTGACTTCTTCGAGACAGTCACCAAGGCCATAGACGAGGGAAAGGTGGTTCACACAGCCTACCTTGGTCTTACCAAGGCTTTTGACACCATTCCTCACTCGGGTATTACAGAAAAACTCACCAGCCTGAACATAAACCCCTACGTCATGAGATGGGTTGCCACCTGGCTTACAGACAGAACTCACACGGTACAAATAGCAGGCTCCAGGTCCGACTCTAAACCAGTCACAAGTGGTGTCCTGCAAGGCTTGGTCCTGGGACCCCTACTGTTCGGCATATACAGTACAGGCAAACACAGGAGGACTATGGCTAACTAAGTTCGCCGATGACTGCAAACTGGGAGCCATAATTGACTCTGGCTTAACCGGACATCCTCCAAAAGGGCCTTACTGAGATGGACACCTGGTGTCAAAGTCATGACCTCAAGCTAAATGCCAAAAAATGCAGTCATCCTGTTTGGGAAAAACAAAACACCCATGAATTACCACATAGGTGGCAGCCCCCTTAATACAGAAGGGGTAATAAGAGATCTGAGGACCCAGGTAGATAGTAATCTCTCCTTTGAGAATCATATTGCCAAAGAAGTTAGGAAATCCTTCTTTGTGGCCCATCTAATTACTAAAGGGTTCGCATCTAGAAATAAAGAGGTTATAGTGCCCCTCTACTCGTCACTCATTAGACCCATTATAGAGTACAATGCCCCATTTGGGATGTACCTCACAAGACACTTCCAACAGCTGGAAAGACCACAAAAGTACCTCACCAAGAGGATTACTGGCCTCAAACATATGTACTGTGCAGCCCGACTGAAAAAACTCCAGCTGTACTCAGTAGCATATCGCTTACTCAGAGGTGATCTCTGCCTGACTTACAAAGCCATGTCCAACTCAGAATTGATGGACATGCTCCACCTAAAGAAATCCAAATCACTGCGAGACATGCTCTCTATTGAGCTAAACCTTGCCACAACAATAAATAGAACACACTGGAGGGATAGATTCCTGTCACAGTGACTCCCCATGCTTTGGAACAAAATTCCAAATTACATCAGGCAGAGTCCCTCACTAGCACTCTTCAAGAGAAACCTTGACGAGTGGATGGGTAACAGAAAATACACCCCTGGGATCACTTCATTGGCTCTGCTTGACAGAGGATCAGTTAATTAATCAATGGGGTGGCGAAAGTCGACACACTCTAGCTAGGCTTATAAATGCCCTCGGGCAGATAGCCTAGTACCTACCTATGAACCTATGATACTCAGAGTAAAACTACTTTATTTTATCAAGCTGAGTTGCAGCTACAGAATAAAACTGTGTTACCGATGTGACATTTTCAAAACAACAATGAAAATCTGAGTAGTATCCAGTATCCACATTTTTACCATATTGTCAAGAGATTCAGCTAGTAGAAACCTGAGTGTAAGTGTGCCCTTCTTTCTGTTATTCATATCAGAGTCATTTTTTGAGTTAATTTTTAACAGAAAGGTTGTAAGATTTTTATAACTTACTTGCAGTCTTCTCTTCTGGCAATAAAGAAAATGCAGTTTGCTGAAAATATTCAAGTCGTTCTCATTCTCAGACCATTTTCTATTTATTTATTTATTTATTTATTTATTTGTAATTATTAATTAAAAAGGATAGTGGACATATCCCAACAGACTTGTTTCAGCCACAGCACATAGTTTCTAAAATGGACAGGTTGGATGAACTTGGCTTTCGTGCATTTATGATTAAACAAACTTAATATACAAACATAAAGAACTTTATGTAAATTACTACATTAATCACATTATGTAGGGATACTTTATTTATGTATGTGTTTATTTATTTTGCTTACTGGAACTGGCCAGCAGAGCTAAACAGAACCCTTTTCAACCACATCCAGGGGAGAAAAGTTCCATAAAGATTACATCAAGACATTACAATAGAAAAAGATAAATTTAAAAGATTACAATACAAAACACACAGCATTAACAGTACAAATAATACTGTCAAAAGCATATTAAAACAGGATTACATATGGATACAAAAATGCAGTAGTTAATAAAGAAATTAGTCATACGATCAGAGGATAAAAGGTTGCATCAAGAAGAAAAAAAATGAAGTATTGTGAGAGAAGTTTCTGTAATCTTATATTTACATATTTATTTCAGTAGGGGTAGTTATTTTCATTGATGTGTTGTAGCAGAAGGGAGAATAATTAAGAGAGATGAGAGGAAATTAGAAAGTATTTGAGCAAGTTGTATTAATGAGCAAATGAGTGGTGTATGTATTAGATATAGAGAGTTAAGGTATATGCCATCGAGTACAAAAGGTAAAGAAATAGGGACATATATTTCTTCAAAATGGGCAAAGAATGGTTTTCTTGGATTGTGAAGAGGCTTTGGTTTACTGGTACGTTTGTAGGTCTGTAACACTTTTGTTTTTAATTTGTTTGTTGGCCAGCTTAACCCCACTAGGCAACTGACCTCTTTTCTCAGGAGACCTGGGTGGTATTTCTGACACTAAGGAAACTCTGGCTAGGGCATTGAAGAACATCCCCTACTATATTCGATAGGTGCCGTATGATCTTTTACATCCACTCGACCTATTTCAACAACTCAAGCAGATGGAACTGTGGCTTAATGTCGGTTAAAGAGGACAAAGTAATGCAGGTGGTTTTAGATTAGCTAACGTGAGATTCTGACAGATTATAACATACATTAAAACTGATACAAGATCCACCAGCTCCGGTGGTTTAGTGGGATAAAATCCAGACTACAGCCCAGGCAACCTGAGTTTGAATAATGGCTTGGGTGGCTGATGGAGCTGGCTGAAGAGGATGGGAATGGTCAGCCACTGCCGGCTCATGTATCCTAGAGAAAGGGAAATCAATCTGTCTCAGTATTTGGGTGATATATAGCAGGAGCACTAGGTGTTGCGTAAACCTGGGAACATGTACTGCCATGGTGCATTCATACAGTTGAGGGAGCACGTGGAGACATGCTTCCAATGGCATGGCTGCAGTAACAGAGTTGAAAGAAACCAAAATCATTTAAGAGCCCGCTAATATCATATTTACATGGACCTTGTAGGTTAATGTTTAAGTCAAACAGCAGGTGATTTTTTTTTTTTTTAGAAGAAATATAGTAAGTCCTTTAGAGGTTTAACAAAGTGGGTGGTCATAGATTAGAGGGTAGCAAACTAAGGAGGTTATGATAGTAGAGTATGTATTTAGAGTTAAGTCAACTATTAACCAATTAGAGAAAAGTCAACAGTTAATGGTAAAGTTGTATTCATACCTCTCAGCTGTCCAGATTTTCGCAGACTGTCCAGATTTTTGCTTCAAATGTTTGGTATTTTTCTCATAAAATGTGCTATTTTCTGTAAAATCACCAAGGACTGAAGTTACTAAATAATGACATAAATTTGAATTTCAGAGTTTTTATCCTTCCGAAAATGTATGGTAACAAAAATCCTGTTAAATCCTGTTATTCTATCCTCTTTCTAAGCTTATAAGAACAATATTTAAAACATGTCCCTATTTTTGGGTCTTTGACCCCCCCCATTATCTTAGGCTTTGTCCAGATTTCTTGTTCTAAGAAGTTGAGAGTTATGGTTGTATTTGTAGGACAGAAAAGAGTTTAGTAGAATGAAGCAAACCCCAAACCCTAACAGTACTTTTGCTTGGATAGTCCATGAGGATGGATGTTTGGGATGGAAAATGGGTGTCTTTGTATTGTGAATCTGATGTAAGCTATATTTCACAAACTGATAGCACATCTGTTTTACAATATAATGCTCAGGCATGGATTTCATCTAGTTTTTATTTATATCAGCAGTATCTAATAGTCTGAAGAATGAAGTAATTTATTATGTGTCTCATTTTTGAAGAAGATGGACGTAAATAGATAATAGGTGATAATGATACTACTCCTGGATTTGTTTGTATATCAGAACAGTGGTCACAATATTGCTATCGGGCAATATTCTTTGAGTAGCTGAGGTGACATAAGTACTAGAGAGAATCTCTGTCTTTTGTGCATTCCTAAAATTGTGAGTTGAAAATCAGATAACATGCTTGACAGCAGCGAAACTGAGACAGTGAGCTGAATGCAAAGGGCTGGTGAATACAGTGGGCGATGATGGTAGCAGGCAGTTGTGTACAAGAATGCTTTATCTGGTGAAATGATTGTGATAGCGTGGTCAAGAAGCAATTTGCTGAGTAATAGGGAGGCATAGACAATAGCCAAACCTGAATACCTGTATTTTTCTGGAAGTGTCATAGTGAATGTTGCAATTTAGCTCAAAGCTTTCAGTTTAGTGTTCTGCAGTAGGTGTGCAAGTGATATAATGTGAGGGTAAGAGACCTATGAGATTCGAGTGGTAAGGTACAGTTAAGAGTAGTAGTATAGGGGACAGATTTAAAGTTATTGCTTTCTATTGTTACAACTGAGATATTTACATTATAAGTAAGATGTATTAATTGAGACTGTAGGTTGTTGTTGGAGGTCCTTAGTTGTCCATATTATATGCTGCATGCCCAGAATTCATAATTGCCACATATGAATCTGCATATCAGCCCAGGTTGTCAAACCTCATAATATTTCCAAACATGTTTGATATACTCAGAATAATGCATACTCTAGTGTGCATTATGAAAATGTAATAGCCCTGTATTGAAATGTCAAGACTCAGAGAGCAGAGTCCAAAAGACAGTAAATACAGAACAAAAAATATCAAAGTTCACCCTTTTTCTTTAAACTTTTTTTATTTGGGGGGGGGGGGCAGGCTCTCATGCACCCTCTCCAAACTCCAAGATTTCTATACCTCAGAGTTATGAGGATATTCTGAGAAATGTCAGTCTCAAACTTAGATTTTCAGTCTTTCAGTCTCTACATTTTAGAACATGGCAATCTGATTCTCAAAATTTCAAAGGGTTACCTAATGGATTCCACATTGAAATGTCAGGACTCAGATTGCTAAGTCCCAAAACACAGAAAAAAAAAACAGAAGAAGAGTGAATATCAGATATTGCTCTTCCCTTTAAAATTCAAGCCCTCTGCACCCCCATACTTATATATACAAACACCAAGATCTCCCATACCTTGAGAAAAGGGAATATTCCAAGAAATTTCAATCTTGGACGTATTATGTGTAAGTCCAGATTTTCAGTCTTTTATTCTCCACATTTCAGGATTCAACAATCTGAGTAGCACTTACAAAGGAAACAGAACATAAGATGTATTTGTTAAATTAGCAGTTCCACTGAGTCAGTCTGGTGCATAATTTGTGGTGTTGAAGTGCACATAGCTGAACCTGAAGTCCTCTAGCCTCGAGGAGTTTAAGACAAGATAGACCAAGAGAGAATATGTGGCTGCGTATCCAGTTGTGTAGGTTTACCTTGAGGGTGGCAAGGGGGCTACTTTGCTTGACAGGAAGCAGAAGTTTGTTCCACAGGTGAGAGGTATGTCAGGATATGAGTCTATCATTCCAACGTGTCTTATTTATTTGCTGATAAAGGATTAGCTCCTTTAACCAAGTATTTCATGAACCATTAGTTCTATGAAGAAATAGGAGATCAAATAGAGTTGGATATTTTATGGCCTGTAAGGCTAGACATAGATCTCCATGGAGGAGTCCGTAAGAGACAGCACAGAGAAACAGCTTCCAGTCTCTCCTGATAACTAATATTTTTGAGGCCACTGATCTTTTTAGTTATGCATCTCTGAGGTGTCTCAAGTTGTATGATATTTTTTAATAAATACATGCCAAAAGGTGCATTATATATTTAGTAATGGGTCTGATAAGAGATCAGGAAAGGGGAATCAAGACTTTTTTGGATCTACTGGAAATGTCTTTGGAAATTAGATGGGCCAGATAAAAGGCTTTTTGAACTACTAGAAACATGATGGTCAAATGATAAAGAATAATTAACAGGAGTTCCCAGATTCCTTACAACATTGTCTGGAGGGGTGCATCTCCTATATGGTAAGTGAAACTGTTTTGTCTACCAAAATGAAATATACTGCATTTTTTTTTTATTTAATTTGAGACCATTGTCCTTGAGCCAATTGTTAACATGGTCTAAGCCATATTGGAGCAATTGTGAGTCAGTCGAAGATGGAATAAAAATACCCAATTTACAGTCACCTGCAAACTTAGTTACTCATAGGCCAGAAAGTCTGAGAAATATATGCCAAACTGGAGAAGAACCAAAACTGAGTCCTGTGGTATACCACTGGTAACTTTTTTGCTTTCAAAAGTGGCACTTACTACTCTAATGACATAGGTTCTTTCAGACAACCATTTAGCTATCCATTGCACAATATAAGAATTTATATTCAGATTTACAAGTCTATCGATAATACCTGTAAGGGGAATAGTGTTGAAGGTCTTTGCCAGGTCTAGATATTCTGTATGCACTGCATAACCACTACCCACTGCTTCAGTTAGTTTTTCAAAGAAATGAATGAGGTTAAAGTGGCAGGACCTTCCTTTGATAAATGCAAATTGATGAGAGTCCAGGGTTAAGAGATTTTCAATGTCCAGATTAATGAAGTCTGAGATAATACAATCTATAGCTTTACATATGAGGCTAGTGAGACCAATGGGTCCATAGTTACCTAGGTCTATGGATGGCTGTTTTCCAGACTTCAGGAATGTAACCAGTGGAGAGGTTTAGATAAAAGAGGTTAAGTAGGTGTTCAGAAAGGCTATATTTAGCACTGATAATCAGGTAACCTGGTTGTTGTCAGAACCCACGGATAATGCATTCTAAGTTTTTGAAATGTCTGAAAGAACTTGTTCCATAGTAATCAAAGGGGGTGGCTGGGATTGGGGAACCTGTGGAATAGCTATAACTTTGGGTGGAATAAAATCTGTACTAAATTTGTTAGCTAGTATATTAGCTATTTCCTTTGGGTTAGAGAGCATAGTGTTATTGTGGACTAGGTCTGAACACTATTGGATGTTATTTCTTAACTTTCTGATATTGTTAAAGAAAGATTTGCAGTTATTTTTGGTTTTAGTTGCTATTCACCTCACAGCAAGTGGTTCTAAGTTTCAATTCTCAGCTGGGATGCCTTCTGTGTGGAGTCTGCATGTCCTCACTTGTGTTTGTGTGCGTTTCCTCCAGGTGCTCCGGTCTCCTTCCACATTCCAAAGACATGCAGCAGGTGGATTGGACACTCTAAATTGGCCCTTGGTGTGAGTGTTTGTGTGCGAGTGTGTGGTGCACCCACTGAGGAGGGTTGGGCCTCAAGCTAGTAACCTGATCCCGTAAAACCCGTACCTGCTACAGAAACAATGATTGCTGAAGGGCAGTCATTGCTCGATGTGCTGTATGCACAGGAGTGAATCCAGGATCCAGGTATCCCACAGGGGTTTGTTTTTAAACTTCTAATTATATTTGTTGCAGATAGGACTGCCTTATTAATACAACTAATTAAGTTGGCATAAATGTCAGAGGCACAGGTAGGAGCTTTAGCAATAGGATCCTTCAGAGGAGGGTTACAGCAGAATGTATTGAAGTCATCAAGTAACTGAAGATGGTTTGCTTTAGAGAAGACCCTAAACACAGAGCTATTTACAGTGAAAGTATCACCAGTTTTAAAGGAAAAGGTCCCTAAATTATGGTCTGAATTAACAAGACATGACACATATGGAGCTGTGCAAGAAGTAATCATATCTGTGAGGACTAGATCCAGGATATTGGGGTTCTTAGTAGGATTGTTAACTATTTGAGAAACAAAGTTAGTATTTATAATGTGAAGGAAGCTCTGGGCATGCTGATCACTGGTAGTGTAGGCCAGCCAATTTATTGATGAGCAGTTGAAGTCCTGCAGTATAAAGGTCTTGGGTTTAATGGGGATTTCACCTAATACATTATGATAGCTATTGATCTCAGAAGAGAACATAGATGGTGTTCTATAGCTAGCTATGAAGTGGTAATTAGTCTTGCTTAGGGTGATTTAGACTTCTAGCAGATCACATGTGGTATACCAAGGAATATGTCCTGAGGTGATGATATCCTTGACAAATAACGATATTCCTCAACAATTGGGAGTCTGAAGAAATTATAGGCATTATACCTAGGAATAGAGAAAGTGCTTTCTTTCCTCTGAAAGCATGTTTCTGTAACTACACATATATGAATTTGTTCAAGTTGCAGGAGAGCCTCAGGTTTAGACATTTTTTGTTAAGACTCCTGGCAATGAGTAGAGTCACATTAATGTGTTCCAAATTATAATTTAGTAGGTCGGAATGTCTATCAGATGGACTATGCCTAAAAAGGCACTATGGGGGTAGCAAGAATTTTATCCCAAATGCATAAGCCTTAGTAAGAGAGGTGCAGACCATTTCTGACAAAGCAGCAAGATCTATAGTTTTCAGGATCTACTGAAGGTCATTCCTTATGAAGGGGGTGACCATCACAGTTCTCCATTTATGTGGCACAAAGCCTGTTTTAAGACAATAGTTAATTAATGACTCCAGGGATCCTGATAAGTTGTATTTTAGACTGTTCAGGAGGCATCCTGTGATGTTATCTGCACCCACTGAAGCTGTATTCTTGGCTTTAGTAAGTGCAGCAAATGACACCAGTACATGTTCCCTAGTTATAGTGGGAGCGGTTATATTTCAGAGCATTTCTGGGGGAGGATTGAGGGTGAGAGGGAGTTAAAGTTCTCTATATTGTCAGGCTCAGTGAATGTGGCACCATCAACTACCAGTTCATCACATTGCTGTGTGCTGCCTTTGAGGTTTATGACATACTTGAAGAAGGCCTTATTGTTATCTTTCATCTGGGAGGCTATTTTAACCTCAAAGTTAGCTTTGCTTGACCTATTTAGCCCTCTTGGTTGCCTATTTAGTTTGATGAGAAAGTTTTTATCTTTATGGGAATTCCTTTTCCTGATTTTTGCCATAATTTTCCCCCTTTTGTTGTATATCCTGTTTAATTATGGATGCCACCAGGGCAGTTTGTTTCTGGGGCTTGTCTTGTGCTTACTTCTGGTTCATACAGCAGCCTTTATGCAGCTATTGACGTGGCTGTTCTGAGAGCAATTCAACATAGGCTACTGTGTTCTCAGGGTTTGGAGGGGCATTCCATCACTTAGTAAAAGGTAATTTGCCTTGGAATAAGTCCTACCTGTTACTGATTTTAATGAGTTTACAAAGTTGATTTTGATTTCAAAAGAGACAGCTCTATTGTCACACCTTACCAGGGAGGATGAGGCATTTGTGGGGGGCAGTGTTCTCCTATATTTGTGAGCACATGGTCCAGTATGTTGGAGCCTCTAGTGGATGTATTCACTATTTGGCCAAGGGTGTTTGCATTTACAAATTCCAGGAACCTCTGTGCCTACAGATCTGAGGGCATGTAGGACTCCCAGTCTGTAGAGTGGTAATTAAAGTCTCCCATCAGTAGGGTGTTTGAGTTCGATGGTAAGTGTCTTCAGTAGGTCCCAGTATGCATTGTGAGCTTCTTGGGACATGGGAGGATGAACTACAGCTGGCTAGGTTGTGGTATGGGATTTTGTCTATGGTGATCTGCACATGGAAGAACTCCAGCACATCATCCTATTTGACCATGTAGAGGTATGCTTGCTTTTGGTGTATATTGAGACACCTCCACCTTTAGATCTTGTCTGTGCAGCTACTGGTTTAAAAGTGTGGAAGGTACTGAAACCTTGCACTGCCAGGTACTTTCTGCCACTTTAAAACATATCTTGGTAACTGCACAGATGTCTATATTCTCAGATGTAAGGAAGGCATAGAGGGAGTGTAGTTTGTTTAGGCTCCTGACATTGAGCAGTCACACCATGAGGTCCAGCTGAGTTGATTTTGCTATGTTGGTATGTTTGTCAATTTGGCATTGCCTGAAAAAAGGCACTATGGGGTGGATAAAGCCAGTATTTGAAAGCTTAGAGAGGAAAGGTGCAGACCATCCTTGGCAAAGCAATGTGGTCTATTAACCGTGTCCTTCCAAGCTGACAAATATTAGATCCCCTTAGAATGACACCAGAAAAACAGTCATTTGTTGAAATCAATAATTTTTTGCTCATATTGTGGCATCATCCTCAGTGATAGTAATATGCTGCTCAGTGCTAGGCTTATACCAGCCTGAGACACATAGTCTGATAGCTCCATAATATCTCTCTTCATATAATCCAGGGAAGTACATCTCCTGTCATTTACACCTACATGGAATATGATGGAATCATACTGTTATATGTGGCGTATTGACAAGTGCATGCGTGATTTGGCAGATCCTGGCTCCAAATAAGTAACTAACAGTCATCTTCTCCTTGTTCAGCCTGGTTAGAGGGGCATCAGTATATCTTACAATGGAGTCCTCTACAGCGAGTATCCTGTGAAGTGCGTTTACTTGCCTTAGGGGCTTAGTGTTTGGGGCTCCACTGAGAGTGACAGCATGTGCGGTGTTAAGTAGTGCCTTTGGGCTTGCTGAGGCATAGCTTTGACAATGGGTGGTCTGGGCAATCTTTGTTGTTTAGGAAGGTGTGTGTGTGTGTGTGTGTGTGTGTGTGTGTGTGTGTGTGTGTGTGTGTGTGTGTGTGTGTGTGTGTGTGTGTGTTGTATGCTATGTGACATGGGTATTGTGTGAGTGGTTTCAACAACCTGTCGTGCCCTTTTATGAGCGAGTTTAGCCTCCAGTGTGTCATTGTGTAAATACACCTCTCGCAATCTGTGTCTGCTTCTTTAAAGATTAAGTGGTTGCCATTAAACATGACACAATTACTACATTGTCTCAAGATGCCCATATCCACCAAGCTGGTACAGAGAAGTTAGGAAATTGCATATCCATATTGTTCAGTCTTTTGATTGGTGAACTACAAGGGGGTGTTATATTGGGGTTAGAAGGCTATTAAGGCTGCTTTGTTGGTGCAGACTAATATGGGTGCTTTATTGGGGCAGATTATGCTAAACAATACTAAATTCTATGTGAATGTTCACACATTACTGAATTCTACCATATCTGTAGGTATTGCCACCTGATACCCAACTAGCTTCTCTAAGCTTGATGACACACAAGGTATTTGCTCTATATTGCTACTTTACAAGGTACACGTTTATAGAAATTTGCTTTCTATGTGTTTGCTACTGTACAGTGCACTGCTAACTCAAGCAAATGTGCACAATTTATAGCAGTACAGAAAAAAACAGAAAACTAACTAATGAGCCTTCTGGCCAATAAAATGACTACACTACAAGTCCTTTTGTGTATTTCCCAACACAGCTAGACCAGGCAAATATCTACTGCCACAAGATGAATAAACCTAGTCCTTGTAATATAAAAACACAGTAAAGAGACCCACAAGTGCAATGCTGACGCAAATCAGTTAAGCAGCTAACTGGAACTCCCTTGCTGAAGGTGATCTCAAGACAGTCTTACAGCAGTAACAGTTAGAGGAAGGACAATTTATTTAGTAAAAATACAGTGAAATGCATACATAAAAGCAGGAAACAGTAGAGATCAGTCAAAATAACTTAAGCAAGTATGATTTAACAGTCAAAGGTACTTAACTTCATCTGGATGGTACTGAATACAAGTAAAACACTTCTGGAATGCAGGATAGGATGCCAAGCTTTGCTGAACTTGAGTAAACCTCCTTTACTACATATTGTCTCCTGCTCATTTTCCTAAAGAGCAATACTGGTTTGCTGGGTGTGCACTCCGTATAATGGATTTATGGAAAACAGTAGGCGGAAAGAGTACGTTAATAGCTTATACAAAATAGCAATGAAAGAGGGGAGGGACTTTGGAAATCAGATTACCATTGGGTTGGAGGCCAGAGACACAACCTTATTAAACCACCACAGCAAAAGGGTTCAAGGGTTGGGAAAATTTAATTTTCAAGGAATAACTACCCAGCGAGGCATTCAGTCAAATAAAGCCAATATTGGAACTCTTTCAGAAACTTTAGCTTAATGTGGTGGTGGGGAATGGGGCAGGCACAGAATATAGTTTTAAGTACGTAAATGATAAGCAGAACATAAAAGCAGAAGTTAAGCACAAACTTGAGCAGAGACAAATCTCTGACTATTGAACTACTACTTCAATTTTAGCACCAGACAATGTATAAATTTACCAGTAACACTCTTTATTGATAAAAAATGACTAAGGCTCAAATTTGGCACTAGTGCACAGTCCCTCCACAACAGTAAATTAAACTACAAGATTATGCCCCAGCAGGGTTTACAATGTAAATTGATAGCTTTTATATATTTCCCTGTCATTGAGTTCACCGTTGTTTTCCAGTATAGTTTCTTTGTTGGTTCCCTGTCAAGAATAGACAAAACACTACTGAAAAAGTTATGTAATCATTGGTCATGTATATAAATGAATAAATGCCTTCACAATATAGTTCAAAAACAGCTACGTTTGTGCAATGCAAATTAATCAAGTTCACTTCAGTTTCAGCAGAACTCCGTGTACATTTTTGATATAAGTAATTTAGTCAATCCATTGTTCTGTTTCATTAGCCTGTGCAATAGCTTCTCTTTTCTTTGTCACAGATGTTTTCAAGGAAAACTGCTGCAGGATGGGTGCTGATGTCCTGGATACCGTTTTTATGCGTCTCTTCAGAAAAATGTCCAGCCTTTTGCATTTGTGACAACATCAAACACTCTGCTGCCTGCGTGAAAAGAAATCTAACTGAGATACCAGTTACCATACCACAGGTCAGTAACTTGAAAAGACAGCAGCACTACTGAGTGCAAATCCATCTGAGCTAACACAAGAACTGAATAGGTAGCTGAAATACCTGCTAGCTTATATGTTCACATTCTCAGTGAATGGTTGCGTATTTACTCTCTTTCCACTAAGAAAGAACCATGACACAGAATAATGTGCTGCTCCCTAAGGATACATTTAATAGCTTCCTTTGAATATCAGTGGGATATGTTAATATAGTTTCAGTGGATGTTGCACTATAGTTTGCATTGTCTGAACATCAGTTTGGCATGCTGTCATAGCGTCACCTGAAATGGTTACCATAGCTTCATCTCCTGAATATCCATAAGATATGCTGTTATAAGTTTCAGTGTTTGAATATCACAGGTAATGCTACTGTAGATTTTATCGTAACAGCATAAGAAGGATATGCTACCATTGTATTTACTACCTGAACATTAGCTGGCTAAGTCGCCATATATTCCTTACCTGAACATTAGTAAGATAAGTTGCCATAGTTTTTATTGCCTGAACATGAGGGTTAGATGTTGCTATAGAGATATTGCCATAGTAACACACTGAAATCAAGACAGCAAGCTTTCACTGTGTTTCTGCAAAACAATTGATTGCATTATTAACAATTGTCTATATGTTTGCTTTTTAAATAAAATACATTAATGCAATTCTCTGGACATAAATAAAATTAATATACAGCTGTAACAGTCTTATTTCTGCATGGTTTCAACATCCCAAATTGAGAGAGCTCAAACCTATTCTTAGGTACACATGTGGCTTGACTTGGAAATAGTCTAGAAATGTTTTTCCTTGTTTCTTGGTTTTGCAGTAGGGAAAGCAGTCTTCAGAAGTCAGTGCCCATTCAATTGGAAGAAATTTATCAAAAAGAAATAATGCTGTTTGCAGTTGTCAGGCTCTTTTTCATTTGTTAATGTTGGCCTTATTCCTTTCTCTACTGATGTATCCCTTTATCTCTGTTATAATGGAAAATCAGCAGCATCTTTGCAGTAGCAACTTGAAGCATTCGATTTTGAAGTTTCTGCCTGCACAGAGGTTTGTCTGGTTTCCAAAACATACTGCTGATTTCCTCCTTGCAGTAGTTTCTAGTTAATAGTGTGAGTGTCTGCATGTGCTTTTGTGACTTCTCCTGTGCAAGAAACAGGCAAGACACTGGTGTGCTATCCTCGGCTGGGGTGCCTTCTGTGCGGAGTCTGCATGTCCTCCCTGTGGTTGCGTGGGTTTCCTCCGGGTGCTTCGGTTTCCTCCCATATCCCAGAGACATGCTGTAGGTGGATTGGACACTCTAAATTGTTCCTAGGTGTGCGTGTGTGCCTTCTGTGGACAGTTAGGTGCCAGGCTGGCAACTCGACACCGTAAAACACCACTGCCAATCATGAGCGGACAGGTGATCCGCTGTGATGACCCCTAACCGGGAAAAGCCGAAAGAAGAAGAAGCTTCACTTTCATTCTCAGACAACAAAGTGCAAGACATTATATATCAACATTAGAGCCGTTTAATCTGAGGCAGGCATTCCAATCACAGATCAAGTATACACATTACCATTCTTAGTATACCATAACTCCTCTGTCCTAAATGTAAATATTATTATTATTATTATTATTATTATTATTATTATTATTAAACACATTAAGTTAATGTCCCAAAAAGAACTAAACAGTCTCTATTATTATTTTTAAGGTTTACAGATGTGTGTCAGGCAATGTCTTTCTCCACTGGGCACTTTCTCCAGGTTTGTATCTGCGGTTTGTACTTTGCAGAACAGGGGTGGTGCACTGGAATAGTGCACATCAGTGTCTGTCCACAGTGATCATGTTTCTGGCTGAAGAACAGCAACAAGAATAGCAATCAAAGTGGACAGCTTCTCAGCTCTGCTCAGTCTGAATTTTCTGAGTTGATCAACATGGCGCTTCCAACTTATTTTCTCCTCTTGGTGAGAACTAGTGAATTTTAGAAAAAACGTGCTATTATTCAAATACCTAACTAAAGCAGTTGCTGTTTGTGCGTCTCCCTTTATTATCATAAATATGTTGTCAAGGAAGCGTGTACAGCTGTGATGTAATCTCCTCACTATCTAATACAAATTCATGCTCCCAATCAGCCATTACTAAGTTGTCGAAACTCTCCCCCACACGGTGACCCCATCGCTACTCCTGATCTTTGTAAATAATATTCTTTGTCGAATGTGATAAAGTTATTAGTTAATACAATGCTTAATAGTTCATCAATCAGACGGATCTCTGTCTCTGACGCTTTCCTCAATCTCATAATTTCAGTTACCCATTCAGTGCCTAAGTTGTGGGGAATACAAGTATACAAATCACAAACATCTATCGTCAAGAAATCATAATGATCTCTATATGTTAACTTATTGATTTCAGTGAGAAAAGCCCATGCGTCTTTACAAATCTGTGGTTCCAACTCTACATATTTCTTTAAAATAGAGTCTACTACCTTTGCACAAAGGTAAGTTAATGATTGTCTAGCATCCACCAATGCTCTCATTGGTGGGTCTATTAGGCTATTGTGTATCTTTGGGGTACCAAAACATTAAGGGCAATCTTGGGGAAGGCATTGACATAATTGTATGTGTTGATGTCTATGACATCTTCGATGAATAAATCATTCAAATAGTACTTAATACGTTTATGTGCTGTGTTAACTTCACTTAAGCTAACTTTCAAATAAACATCACTGTCCAATACCTTCTGCATTCTTCTTGTATAGTCAGTTACATTCATTAACACTAGCCTTCCACCTTTATCAGGTTTCATCATTCGAACAGGAAAGTTCTAAAGTTATTTAAAATCTCTGTTTCTTCTCTGGACAAGTTATGGTTACCCACTCCTGTATTTCGCAAATTAAACTTAGCCCTGAAGTCCAGTTCACATAATTCTTCAAATAACAATAAAGTAGGGTGGACAGGTGGATTAAATGTACTGGAAACACGCAAAGCTTGTTCATTATGAACTCCTTCCCCTCCTAATAATAAGTGTAAATTGAGCTTATGCAAAAAATTTTAAAGTCCAACAGTAAATTTGGTAAGTCCATCTTGTAAGATGGAACAAACGTGAAGCCCTTTGAAAACAGTTCTACTAAAGTTTTACCAACTTCAAAGTCTGAAAAATTATATATTTTAAAATCTCCTTTGTCATCAATAATGATTTTGTAGCAGTCTGCACTTACCCCGTCATTGGCCTCAACCATCACCTTTTCCTTTTGTTGGTCTTCCTTGTGTTATAAACTCTCCGTGGTTTTTGTTGTCTCCTTGTTGTGGTTTTGGCCTCGGGAGTTTGAAAAATTTCCATTACTGTTGTTAATCTGCTCTTGTTGGTCTCCCTTTGATGTTTCTCCATTATTCTGCTGATTCTTCCAGTCGTTGGCGTTGTTATCACCAAACGTATTGTTATTATGGCTACTGTTCCTCCTTCTCAATGGCATTGATTGATCTGACCTTGCTTCTTGGTAATGCCTTTGATTTGGGGGGTGTGACTGTTCTCTGCCAATTGGGTTCCAGGTTTGTGATGGAGGCGGGTTCGGGTAAGCTACGCCTCTCATATAGTCTTCCCGGTCTCTGTGGAGCTTTTTTAGTTTTGTTTCTTTATTTTTATGAATTTGTTGATTAATGCTAGAAAAGATTCTAGCATAACCGTACTGATAGCAATTTAAATCACTATCAGACTTAATAATGTTGTCCAAATCCGTTACTTCCATTGACAATTGATTAATGAAACTTTGATAGTGTTTAGTCATCAAATGCAAAAGCTCCAGTCCCTGCCTGTTAAAAAGCTGAATAAGTTATTTGTGGAACTCTGAGCCAGCTTGCAGTCCTGTGGGGTATTGTCATGTCCTGTGCCCCTTTGGGACAATGTCATCCTTGATACATTCATTGAAGTAACTAATCTCTAACTGCAATTTTCTAATTTTCAACAGTTTGAAGTCAAACTCTTTTAGGTACTATACTAAATTATTTTCTCCTCCAGCCAGTTGTCCCTGCATTATGTTATTGTTATTACTGTTTAGCCCTGGTTGGTCGCTAAGCCAGTTAGTTAAATCAGGGACTCCAATAAGCCCCTAGGAGTTTCTTCCTGTTGTAAAGTTGTTTGTGAACTTCTCGCTTCCATTCTATGTGGCGGTGTATTATAATTTTGCAAGTTACTGTTATTAAAGTCACCGCTTCCTCTTGTTGCAACAGAATAATCTGCTTGTATTACAGGCACAGAAAGTACATTATTAGAACAGTTCACCTGCCTTGTAGCACTTCCTTGAGATAGAGACTCCACCTGTGCTGTCAGATCCAGGAGCCTCTGATTCATAAGACCGATTAGAACTGTTAAATTCCCTGGTTCATCTTGAGACTGTTGTAATAGCAAAGGTTGTGAGGACTGTAACATGGATAGACTTTCAGCAACCATAATGCCACGAACAATAAAACGACAATAAATAAACTAATAAATAAAAAAGCCATACGTGTGCTCCTCTGAAGACAGTTAAAAATATTTAATAACACAAATCACAATACAGATGAAATGCTTTTCGTTTAGCTGCTAGCTAAACTTCATCAGATACAATTGCATTGTGCTCCCTCCATTTATATTAGTAAGAAGTCATGTGTATGTTCTTAATCAGTCCCTTATTATTCAATTGTTTCTTAAAGCAAACATTCCCTTGTGCTATACTTTGGTGTCCCTTCTATCAAGTAATACAAGAAGTCACAAATTCTTAACATTAACTTCAAATTCCCCCCCCCCACTTAAATATACCAACTCCGAGATCGCATTACAGTGCCGAAAATGGCAAAGTAATGGAAGCGGCCAAGCAAATTCTTTCCCAGGGAAAGAATTAGCTAAAAAGCCACTTCGTTATTTTGCCTTTTCATTCTTTTACGTTCGATCAAGACGCATTCGACAAAATGCATCTGCAATCACGTAATAGGAACCCGAAAATACATATACATAGTCATGTCATCTCAACAAATTTTTCAATTTTAAAATACAAGAGATAGAACATGTTTCATTAAGGCCATGGTATTGGCAGGCATCTAGTCTTAGCTGCCACAATAATTCTGATTTTTCTAACAATAATTAAGTAGGACCCCCTCTAAAATCATCTAACACTTGATCTATAATTTTAAATTTAAATTTGTGGTCCGGCACCTCATGGCAGCGCTTTGCTAATGCATTGTTTAATTTGTTCTTATTTATATTGTAAATATGTTTGTATATTCTTTTCTTAAATTTATGGTCGGTTTTACCAACGTAAAACTGATGAAAAACTGGGCTATAATAACTGCAGATAGGGATATCAACAGTAAATTAAGTTAATACCCAGCAGTTATTTTCAAAAAAGGAATGAATCTGAAAAACTGGATGAAATCAGTTAAATCACCCCAAGTAGACATCCAGGCATGTATAAATGCGAGGCATGTAACCAATAAATACAGGATCTAAGTTTAAAATCAGGGACAGAGTGTACTGTCTAAAAAGTAGAGTTAATTGTAACTCCAAATCAAGAGTATATATAGCCATATACCAGCAATGTCCAGCGTTTTACATCAGTAAAACCAACTGTAAATTTAAGGAAAGAATATACGAACATATTTACAATATAAATAAGAAAAAATTAAACAATGCATTAGCAAAGCACCGCCATAAAATTATATATCAAGTGTTAGATGATTTTAGAGGGGGGTCCTACTTCATTATTATTAGAAAAATCTGAATTATTGTGGCAGCTAAGACTAGATGCCTGCCAATACCCTGGCCTTAATGAAACATGTTTTATCTCTTGTATTTTAAAATTGAAAAGTTTGTTCAGATGACATGACTATGTATATGTATTTTCTATGTAAAGAATCTGAAGTAAATGTTAAGAATTTGTAACGTCTTGTATTACTTGATAGAAGGGACACCAAAGTATAGCACAAGGGAATGTTTGCTTTAAGAAACAATTGAATAATAAGGACTGATTAAGAATGTACACATGACTTCTTGCTAATATAAATGGAGAGAGAACAATACAATTGTATCTGATGAAGTTTAGCTAGCAGCTAAATGAAAAGTGCTTCATCTGTATTGTGGTTTGTGTTATTAAATATTTTTAACTGTCTTCAGAGGAGTACACCTATGGCTTTTTTATTTGTTTATTAGTTTATTTATTGTCATTTTAGTGTTTGTGGAGCATTCTTTTTTTTTTTTTTTTTTTTTTTTTTTTTTAAGTACAGTTTTATTGATTTACAGATACAAAAGAGAAAAATAAACATTATTACAATATTAAATGGATTAATCTTATACAGGTAAGTATAAGTAAATCAAAATATAACCTATATACATATATACATATGTGCCAGTAAAAACAAAAAGACACCATTTGCATATCGGTAAGGTAATGTTGAATAAACACATAACATGCTACAATTCACCTTAATCCACCCATATAATCCTGCAGAAAGGGAGGAAGTTAAATATCAAACAATTCCAATTCCAAGACCAATATAAAAGATAAATGCTAAGGAATAAGTGAATAGGTTGAGAGGTCAAGAGTAGAAAAGGTAAGTTGAAGTACCTATAAGGATGTAATTGTTAATCAGTAGACAAGAGTAAAAAGATAAAGTCCCATAATCTCTGGTATGTAGCCCGCTTACGGGAATTAATTATTTGCAGTTTTTGAGAAGTGATGTACTTGATGGCCAGAGCCTTAAAGTCCCTCCAGGATATTTTGGAGTGATCCATCCAGTGTTTGGTAATGTAAAATTTGATCAGGAGGCAGAGAATAATTAGGGCACAGAGCTTGAATTTAGGTATATAAATACTCGTGATATGTAATAGCGCCATTTCCCAGGACAGTGTAGATTTATGATACCCCATTTTCTCTAAGCGAACCTTGAGTGAGCACCAGATACTGTGAGAATATCTACAAGACCACAGAATATGCATGATGTCTGCATGTGGATACGAACAACAGGAGTATGCAGTGGAGACATTCAGATCAAATTTGTTCAAATGGACTGGAGTTAGATATAAATTATTGGTAACCATAAATTGAGTATAAAAAAGTTTTTTTATAGGGCGAATACATAAGTGTATAATTTATAGCCTGAAGTTTCTGTTCTATCAAGAGGCTTAGACCCTGTTGATCCCAGTAATCTGCAAATATGATTTTTCCTTGGTTTAGAAATGCGGAGAAGGTCCTGTAGGCAACGGATACCATATTTTTCTTATTAGTTAAATTTTTAAGTAGGGTGGCCACCTGGTTTTGTTCCATATCAGTACTGGGAAAGCTGAGGAGTACCGATACGGTAAGCTCTCTTAACTGCCTCAGGGTGATGGTATATTTTGTGGAGCATTCTAATATATGCTTTCCTGGACAGGCTGAGGAGTGTGATTCTGACATAACTGAAACATACCCTCTTATTCTCCTTTCTTGATACCGTTCCTCCACTGAACATCAAACCCTTCCTTCCCAGCTGCTCTATAGACTCATTCTTTCCCAAGGTATGAGAACTCTACACCCAGAACATTCCCTTGCATGAAAATACTGGTTGCTAGGAGTAGGAGCAGTCATCCAAGTGCTAGGGACTGGAATTTTATAAAGTCCTAATATCCTCTGTACATGCCCGAAATATCTGAGGGGTTGACATGCATTGGGCCTCCACAAAGTACTACATGCCTTCAATATAAATAATCAAATGGCCCACCCACATACAAACATGGTTCCTAGTCTCCACCAAGAGTTCTACCATACAGAGTCTGTCCATGCGCATGTTTCTGTCCCTACCCAGCTTAGGTGCTTCATTATTCTCTTCCCCTGTGCTGCTAATTGAATTCAGATCACCTGGGTCATAGTCAGAGCTTTATCCCTCTATGTCCATACAGCTGGATCTTGTTCCCTCTTCTTTTGAAAATGTAGGCCACTACCCATTTTGGCAGTCCAGGGATATTGTCCCACCCTTCCATGCAACATTGAAAAGGCATGCTAACCATAGCACTCCAACAATGTCCAGTGCCTTTAGCATTTCTGCATGGATTTCATCCACTCTTGCCTCAGTCAAGGTGTTTAAAGCACCAAAGAGACCTCTTTTACCAAAATTCATTCAGTTCAATCATCTGCTTCTGGTACTCCCCTTCTCAGAGGAGAGCACATCCACCATATTCAGGAGTTCTTCATTCTTCAAAGTGTTCCTTCCACCTCTACATAAAAAGCATTGCATTTGCTATAATGTTAAATCTTTAGGATACATCTCCATGCACTTCAAAGGTAGGACTGGATGCCATTCAGGTGGCTCTTTCACTGGCCTTTACAGGGCTTTTCCAAGATCAACACTTTTCCCTTGGTCCAATACTGCATCATGCTTCCCTCTGTATAGATCAAGTTTGCACACAAAGTTACACATTTGTTTGTACACTACTCAAACATAGATAATAGGAGACCCAAATAGCAACACCCCCTGAAGGCCACAGGAATGTTTGGTTTTATCTCTCTGAAGGGGTGTGTTAAGAGTAAGACAGGGAAAGGTTTGCCTTGACTGCTGGTTTAAAGGATTCAGTTTAAAGTTCTCTAACACAAAAGTTAGATACCAAGGAAATCTGGGTCTTTTAAGAGTGGTCTTAAGAAAAATGTTTTCATAAGAAAGGCCTTACAGATCTTCAAGAATACTAGAGATGAAGAGTTTATCCCCTGGTGAAAATTAGAGACAGTTGCTAGATGCACCATTAAGGTGAAGTGGCTAGATCTGCTATTGAATATATAATATAAAAATTGTGCAATGATAGGCATAGGAGTCAACTCTTGCCAAGTTGCTAGGCTTGAGAATTTTGTCCCTTTCTATTTAGAAATCTTTTTAGTAGTGGACTTCTGGGCTGTAGCAGCAATTTTGCATCACCCTAAGTGGGCACACTTGGTCCCTGTCCATTAATAGAACTGAAGAAACCGTGTTGTTATTCTATTGGATAATAGGTCTTGATGAAGTTTGCATAATGAATTAGACAGGAGGCCTGCATGAGGATCTAGAAGGAGATATTTCTTTATTAGGTAAGGCCATAATATGGGAAACCATATTCGTCAAGGCCATAATAGAGCTATGAGAATGATTTTGTCCCTGCATATCTTGCCTTTCTGCAAAATCTTCAATACTAGAGGAAAGGTGATAAAAGTCATCTAAAAGTTCTAAGAGCCTCAAAGGGACTAGAGCATCCTATGAGTTAGTCAGATATGTAAACGGATTACAACAAGGCTCTCCCAAATGGCAGGAAATCATTTCAGCTATTATCGGATTAAGGAGCTACTTGTGTCACAACAGTTGACATCTGCAGAGTATGTCCACTAAAGAACTTGAATGTACTTGTTGCTAGAAGGCAATGTAGGTTCATTGCCCATTAACATAGTGTCATGGCCTCCTGGAACAGCAGATAAGACTTGGTTCCTCCCTGGTTATTGTTGTACCACACTAATGACATAGTGTCAGAGTGGATAGTGACTGCACTCTGAGGAGGGAGGTGCTGTAGTGCCTGCAAGGAGTAAGGAACCACCATCATATCCAGGATATTTATGTAGTGAGTGGTCTCTTGTTGAGTCTATATCTCTTGGACAGTCTGTACTAATAAATGCATCCCCCACCGTAGGCCCAAGACATCTGTAGTGACAGTGAGGAAAGGAAGGTTAAAGGAAATGTCCTTTGTTAGATTGCCCTGATGAGCCTTCTGAGTCGATATTTCATGATAGAGGGTCTGAAGTCTGAGACCACTAAACCCTTAAGGCCAGCTGTAGACCTATCATGTGAAACCTCACAAAGGGAATTAAGCAATTTGTTGTAGCCATTATTCCCAAAAACTGCTGTCAACATCAGCTGGGACAAGAGGAGACAAACTGCTGTCTGTAAGGACTGAATTCTCTGAGAAGTGAGGCAGGAAATTCTGGTCACTGTGTTCATGTGGCCTCGTAAGGAAATTGTGTCCATGTTGGCTCCAGCTGGGACTTTGAGGTGTCCACTATAAAATCCAAGGAAAGGAAAAGCTGTAGCAAGCAGCGCCTTGCTGAATCACTGTCTTTCTTATGGGGCAGATAGGAGCCAGTCATCCAAGAAGGGCAAATACTTTGATTCCATGCAGTCTCAGATGAGCTGCTACTGCTACCATCCATTTGACAAACATCATGGGGGATGTCTTGAAATCAAATGGAAGATCTTGAAACTGTAATTACTGGCTCCTGACTTGAAGTACAGGAATTATGTGGATGCCTTGACAGTCTTTGTTTGCAGATAATTGTCCTGGATATCCAGAGTACATCACCTTCAGGAAAACTTGGGAGACCTGACCATCTGAAATTTGATTTTCTGAATATATAAGTTTTGGTATCTTGTCTGGAATGGACCTGAGGTTATTTGTCTCCTTTGAAATAAAAAAAATCTTAAGCAAACCCTGGATCTTCTTTGGACTAGGTGAAACCTCTTGGACATCTCTTTTGTGTAAGAGGTTTGTACCTCTAGTTTGTCATTGTCCTTCTGACAGAATAGGATATCTGGAAGAAACAGGAAATGTGGACCAGGAAGCAAAATTAATAAAATTGTATAGTTTCTGTATATTATTTCTCTGATCCATCTGTCTTATGTGATGGCCTGCTGCCCTCTGATATGGAGGGGTATGTGATTCTCAACTGTTTCTAGAGTTGGACAGTTCGACATGTCTTCAAGAATTCTGTAGTACATTCTGGAGAGGTGCTATAAAATTCAAGGTTTTGTGAAACTCCTGCCTCTAGGGCAGCATCTGTTCAGGACGTTCCCTCGACCTAACACATTTTTATCTGAAGGCTGTTTAAAAGGAGGCTGTTGGTTTTTTGGAAACACAAATTCTTTGTACTCTTCTGATTTATTCATTTATTAGCATTTGATTAGCAGGATAATCCAACTGGGTAGGTGCTCATTTTCAGTGGACGACCGTGGAGAAAAGCTCCAAAGTATTACCAAAACATTTTAAGAACAGTAATTTTGCAATCTTCAAACATAATACAAAAACATCTACAGTTTAAATAATTATACCAAATAAAACATAATGGGAAAATATTGGTTAAGAATAGACATAACTTATATGACAGCGTTTTAAGTGTTTTAATATTTACAGACATTTTAGTCACTTCATAGAGAAATTAAAGGTAAGTTAGCATAATACAAACAGGAATTGCAGTAAGAAGTGAGAGAAAAATCAGGGTTATAGCATACTTAGAAATAGAGCCATGGGAAAAAATAGATTATAGTAAGTAAGTGAGTGAAGAAGGGAGAGTAAGGAACCCTCTTGAGCAGTTAATCTTCCACTTGCAGTCCAAACAAGTCCATCATATGGGGTATTTGTGAAGGATGCCTTGTATTTTTCCACAAGGTTGCAGACCCTCAGGTAGCCATGTCAGACTTTGCTGCTCTTACTTCTCAGTCATCTATTTTATGTGTGAGTCTGTTGGAGAGTGGTGTTGCTGCCTCTGATTATAGTTTGTAGCACAAACCATTTTAATGTCAACTTTTTGAACACGTTCAGCATCTTCATTGTTAGATCACATTGAAAATGTGTTCTGTATGTCAGGTAATTCCATGTCCTTATGGTGAACGAACTTGATTCATAGACACACTTGATAAAATGGTCTGTAGTCCATGAATCCATTCAAGGGATGGATTGTTAGGCTCTCTTCAAAGGGCTCTGTTTTGGTGGAGGCTGGTACCACAATGGAGTTAGCCAGGGGAAGCTTACTCCAGGCCTGAATGTCCTTGAGGAGCCAGAGGATCTTATCTGGTGTCCTCAAAATGCGTTATGCCATGTCAGGTTCTCACCATGCTGTATCCACTACTATATCTATTGTATGATTAGTCCGAAGGACCACATAAGACTTAGGTGGGGAGGAGTGAAAAGCCTCCTGCAAGATTTCTTCTTTAGCAGAGTCTGGGTCCACTGGCCAAAAACCGCTCTGCTGCATCAATTCCAGAATCTTCTCCAGCTTGGTTTGTTAGGAGGGGATGGGGGAACCTCCCCTTCATCCAAGTCAGTGTCCAGGGTTATGAACTCCATAAGAGAGTCCAAATATCTCCTTTTATATCTATTCATCTTAGGAAGACTCAGAGGATACTTGTATGTTTGTTCAGCAGAGGAATCTTCAACAGGCATTCTGACTTGTTGGTGGATTTTTGCTTCTCTGTTCAGCTGACAGGACATGAAAAAGTTCAACACTTCAAACTGAGGTGTATCCAGGGGTGTAGGTTACATAGCACCTCCCTTACTAGAATCAATCAACTTAACCAATTACATCAGCATTTTTTCCTGTCCACCAGCTGTCAGTGCCAAACCTGTCAAGACCAAGATCACCGGATTCCTAACTGATGTCACACTCATAATGTCAATATCAAGACAGGGGCTCTGAATCTGGACACCAGCTCTGACCTGAGTACCAAGGAAGACTTCAGTACTAAAGGCAGAATACAGATGATACTGACATGGAGAATTTCATCAAACTGTCAATATCTATGACATGGGGCTTAGAGGACTTCAACACTGAAAGGGTCAATGCCAAAGCCAATACTAACAGCTGAAGTGTTGGCACCAGTAAAAGAAATCCCAATTGCTGCTAACATTTAAGGATGTGAGCCTTAAGCTATCTACAAAACACCCAATTCTAATACAGAACTCAGAGAAGGAGCAGGAGAAGTGAATGGTAAGAGACCTTATTTAGCTGCTTTGATGACAGAGTTGGAAGAGAGGACATTCAGCTCAGTTTGAGCCTTGACCAAGACCTTCATCATCCTACCCCAGTCCAAGTGAAAAGAGGGGCTTCTGAGAGACCAAACCAACCTAACTGATGAGGAGGAGGAATGCCTAAAATCTCTTTACCAAGAAAGCTTCCACTCCAAGAAAAAGCTACTAACTTTCCTCCTTGGAGAGACCCCATTGGAAGGCAGCTGCCCACTTGTGCTGCAACCTGACTACCCTGATGAGATAAGTATCTTTATTAATCATTGGAGAAAAGCAGAGGAACTATCCTGCTCTTTCAGCAGTAGCCCCTCTTGTAATCTCCACTTCTTCTTTTTGGCCTTTGTGGGAAAAAGCCCTTTTAGGATGAGAAAGTTCCATCTTTACTGTAAAGTCCTCAATCCAAAATGTTTACATATTTCACAAGGAGCGTTTAAGTGTTCCACCCCTAGGCACACAACACAGAAGTTGTGTATGTGTCCTAGGTTGGAATTTTATGGCCACACTTACTACACTTTGTCAAGCTTGAGGCCTTATCTACTTTCTCTTACTCCAGGCGTGAATGTCCTTCAGGAGCCAGAGGATCTTATCTGGTGTCCCCAAAATGGGTTATGCTATGTCAGGTTCTCACCATGCTGTATCCACTACCATATCTATCATATGATCAGTCAGAAGGACCACATAATACTTGGGTGGTGAGGAGTGAAAAGTCTCCTGCAAGATTTCTTCCTCAGCAGAGTTTGGGTCCACTGGCCAAGAACCCCTCTGCTGCATCAATTCCAGAATCTCCCCCAGCTTGGTTTGTTAGGAGAGGATGGGGGGAATCTCCCCTTCATCCAAGTCAGTGTCCAGAGTTATGAACTCCATAAGAGAGTGCAGATATCTCCTCTTATATCTCTTCTTCTTAGGGAGGCTCAGAGGACATTTGTATGAGTGTTCAGCAGAGGAATCTTCAACAGGAATTCTGGCCTGTTGGTGGATTTTTGCTCCTCTGTCCAGCTGACAGGAGATGAAAAGGTCCAACACTTCAAACTGAGGGGTATCCAGGGGTGCAGGTTACATTGCACCTCCCTGACTGGAATCCATCAACTTAACCAATTACATCAGCATTTTTTCCTGTCCACTAGCTGTCAGTGCCAAACCTGTCAAGACCAAAATCACTGGATTCCTAACTGACATCACACCCGTGATGTCAATATCAAGACAGGGGCTCTGAGTCTGGACACCAGCTCTGACCTTTGTACCAACGAAGACTTCAGTACTAAAGGCAGAATACAGATGGTGCTGACATGGAGAACTTCATCAAACTGTTTATGACATGGGGCTTAGAGGACTTCAACGCTGAAAGGGTCAATGCCAAAGCCAATACTAACAGCTGAAGTGTTGGCACCAGTGAAAGAAAACCCAATTGCTGCTAACATTTAAGGATGTGAGCATTAAGCTATCTCTAAAACACCCAATTCTAATACAGAACTCAGAGAAGGAGCAGGAGAAGTGAATGGGAAGAGACCTACTTTAGCTGCCTTGATGACAGAGTTGGAAGAAAGGACATCCAACTCAGTTTGAGCCTTGACCAAGACCTTCATCATTCTACCTCAGTCCAAGTGCAAAGAGGGGCTTCTGAGAAACCAAACCAACCTGACAAGGAGGAGGAATGCCTAAAATCTCTTTACCAAGAAAGCTTCCACTCCAAGAAAAATCTACTCACTTTCCTCCTTGGAGAGTCCCCAGTGGAAGGCAGCTGCCCACTTGTGCTGCAACCTGACTGCCCTGATGAGAAAAGTATCTTTATGAATAATTTGAGAAAAGTAGAGGGACTATCTTGCTCTTTCAGCAGTAGCCCCTATTCTAATCTCCACTACTTTTTGGTCTTTGTGGGAAGAAGCCCTTTCAGGATGAGAATGTTCCATCTTTACTGTAAAGTTTTTGATCCAAAATGTTTACATATTTCACAAGGAGCCTCTAAATGTTCCACCCCCAGGCACACAACACAGAGGTTGTGTGTGTGTCATAGGTTGGAATTTTATGGCCAAGCTTACTACACTTTGTCAAGCTTGAGGCCTTATCTACTTTCTCTTTCTCCATAATGCTCATAATGCTGTATTATGGCAACAATCACCAAACAATACACTAACGGTTTAACTTGCTAACTATAAGCAGGAAAGGCTACCACAGCAATAAGTATAAAACCAGGCTGGCTCGTTAACAGTAGGCTGTAAAAGGCCAAAGCTGCCAGCCAACTAGGAAAAGTTAAATTAAAAATAAAACTGCTGTCTAAAAATATTAATGCTTGCAACTATGCTAAAACTTAAATGTCCCAACAGCAGTTCTGAATTACGAAAAGGTATTTTATCACCTCCTTAAAAAAACAAATATCTGCAAATTTTCAAGCTTGGTCAGTGTCACCCTAGATGCTCATTGTTCTTCAGCAAATGAGATCTGAAGAGAGAGGAAAGTGTGATGCATTATGGGAGTAAGGAGAAGAGGTTGTGCTTGAGAAAGGTATGTAGAAGTCAGTATAGGAGCTGCCTTTGCAACCATTCTTACCTTTAGTTATTTATTTTACATTTGTTAACCGGGAAAGTCCATCTGAACATGTGTCCCTTTTCAGTGGAGGCCCAGGGTAAAAAGCTCCAATGTCATACTGTACATAGTCATCGGTATATAGTATAGTAAACACGTTTTAAAAGCCGTGATTTGATACATAGCTCTAAATACATTAATAGTTTTACAGGAGTTAAACAAAAGTAATTATAGCAAGAACATTATAGCAGTATTGGTTTCTCAGGAGTTAAACAACAGGAATTATAGCAAGAACATTTTAATACATCATGGGTGTTTGCACTTAATTTCAGTGCATAAAGCTTTGAAACAAAGAGAGATATAGGTATGGTCAAGACATTAGAAAGTGATAGAGTTAAGTCTGATATAAGAATCTACAAGGAGTTTGTTGAATAAGTTCAATGTTTAAAGAAGTGGTCTAGCATAGTAGTGAAGGTGTGTTGGAAGGGTGCTTTGAGGGGAACTAACCTGGACTGTGACAGGAGCAGAGCCAGGAGTTTGCAAGGTGAGTTTTTAGTTTTTTTTTTAAATTGTTTAGATGTGGAAGTGGACATTAGTGGGTTGGGGATATCTGTAACTTGGGAAGTGGAGTCATCAGATGGTTCACCAGAATGTTTTGAGACCATCCAAAAATCATTCACCATAACCTTATCAAACTTCTTCCACAGCTGGGACTTCACTTCATGATTACTACAGTTGCTGCCTTCCTGGTTTGTCCGTATTTGTTACTCAAATCTGGGGACCTTCATGGAAGATCTCCTTCCTTAACTGACAACTTCTCTCACCTCTGAGCCCACAATTCATTCAATGAGAAGTGCCTACCACATGTTGGCCACATCTGTTTGCAACTATCCCAGCCACTGAGAACTTGAGCAGGGTACATTCAGACTCCACATCCCTGACTGTCCCATATTCCGAATGAAAGACACCCAGCTGGGAGCTTTTGAGTATCCTTAAGCCCACCCTAGATCTTTCCTGAGGGTCATTCCAAGAGTAAGATTGAGACCATCACAACTCAAGAAGTCTTGCTTCACAATCATCATCATCAACCACCTTTTTCCCATTTTGTATATGGGGTTGGAGTGTCAGCTCAACTGTTGACATCTCTCTTATACAATGCCTCTCTCCTACCTTCTTCGGCAGTCATGCTTGACTGTCATAGGTCTTTTCTCACACAATCCATTCATCTCTTTGCTGGATACTCTCTTTTCCTCTTGCTTTCTTCTTGTATGTCCCAAACCTTCTTCACCAAATTGTCTTCTCCTTTCCAGCACATATGCCTGAGCCATCATAATCTATTCTCTTTGACCTTCTGTGTAATTAGAGCTACTTGGGCTTTTGCACTGGTGCTGTCATTCCTTCAACCGTCCCACAATGTGCATCCTACCATCCAACTCAGGCATTTCATCTCCATCAACTGCAGCTTCCTCAACTGCTTTGCCTTCACTGCCCAAATTTCTGTATCATACAATAGCAGTGGTCACATGACTGTTTTGTTTACCTTACTTTTCAGCTTCTTTGGAATTTTTTTGTCACATACTACCCTGACACTCTGTGCCATTTGGCTGTAGTCACTCTGATTCTGTCTTTGACCTCTTCATCTAGATTTCTCTTATCCTCAACCACCCTCCCCAGATACATGAAGATGTTAATCTGTTCTAAGTCTTTTTGCACAACCAGCAAAGTATATTGAGAAAAGGTGAACTAAATCTAGCTGGTACTTTTCATCTTTCTAAAAAGGCTACAAAGCCTTCCACAGCAGTGATGTGTAATTCCAAATTGTAAGAACCATATTCCATTTCCAGTGCTTAGTCTGTTGTAATGCATCATGTTTACTACTTGACTGACTTTGCACCTGACTTTCCTCACCCTTCACATCATGGTGAGTCTGCTTGGCTGCTACAAAGCAGCTTTTTAGGCTGATTTACCTGGCTAGCAGTCACTCACTACCAAATTCCACCCCCATACTTGACTCTGGAGTAGGTTCCTGCATCACTGTTCTTTTCAAATTTCTGTGATTCTTTAAGTGAACTATCATGGAACATTCTGTATCATGGTTTTCTGGCCCTTTCTCTCAGTTTATTTGGTCACTGATGACCTTATGAGGAATATAAATCTGTGAACAACATACCTCAGTGGATCTCAAAGCCACACAAACCCCTCCATAACTATAAGGTTAGATCCCACAGGGATATTTTTCAAAATTAACAAGTTATTATTCTTTGTTCAGTTTTTTATTTCACCAGTAAGCTTATCAGTATAGCTAATTGTTTAAAATATTTCATAATTTTGACATCTGCCATTATTTAAGACCTACATCAAATTTATTTTTTTATGCATCATAATATGAAAATATGAATACATAGCATGAAATAACTGAATGCAATTTCTACTGCTGGTCAGAAGTTATAAAAACACATACCCCAGGATTCAATAATGACTACACCAAGGGTACACTAAGTGTATACCATTCTGAGTGAACAGACAACACAGACATAACTCGCATCTTCTTCCTCCTAATTTTAAGTTTTCCTACTGATTTTCTTGTAGCTTTAAATATTGACAGGGATTCATACAGGTTACCACAAAGTGTAGACTACATGTACGTTTAGTGTAATCTTTCTAAATGACTAGAAAGCACAAAAAATGTGATAAGAATGTTCCGAATACATGGTGTGTACACTTACTGTAGGCTTTATTGAATCTGGCCCATAGTTTATTTGATTATTTATTTACTGATTGTGGAACATTTCTAGGAAACAGCAACAATAATAACTACTAATAAATGAACTTGTTAAGATATCTTAAAATTTGCAAACACAAATTAGTAATTTCAGAAGGGGTTAGTTTCATATTTCATTTCCAGAATGTCTGTATAGTGGGTCTATATTACCATATTGACAGGGCTGCTCATCAAATGCCCTTACGTCAACACATGTACACCAAACTACCTGAATGTCGAACAGCCACAAAAGCGATTTTTTTCCCAGGGAAAAAAAATTTCTGGGCCAACAAAAAACAAACCAAACTGACAGACACAATGAAGTGGGGGACTTCGCCCTCCATACCCCCCCTACTTAAATATACCAACTCTGAGATTGCACTACAGTGGGGGAAATGGCAAAATCCCGACAATGGTCCAGTGTTTTTTTTTCCCCTGGGAAAAAAAAATCCCTTTTGTGGCCATTTGACATTTAGGTATTTTGGTGTACATGTGTCGACATATGGGCGTTCGATGAACAGCCCTATTGACATGGTAATATAGACCCTGAATAGCTACTTCTTCACTGCAGCCTATCAATATTATAGCTGATACTGTGCACGTTGTGCTTGTATGTAGGTAGGGGAATATTTGGGGATAGTCTATAATTTTATTTTTATTTCAATAGGTCATATTTTTCTTTTTCCCTTTTTGTTCTTGAATTGAGAGTAATGTTCTGGTTTGGCCAAGGGTCACCTGGGCATTCAGGTTTTAGACCAGGTGTATGTTTGGTGGGAATATTAGTGTGAATATTTCTGAGCTCTGTCGTTTTGAGCCAAATGTGTTTATTTGTTGTCATTTTACAATATAATACATTTACTTTGCTTTGATGTTTTATGCTTTTACAATTTTTTCTGTACTTTTTTGTAACTGTGTAGCTTAGACCTTAGAGCTTTCAGTTTATGTCGAAAGAGTTGTTGTGGTCCCCATTTCCGTGTTCCACTTCTTTATTGCAGGTGCTTTGGTGTATGTATGTATGTATGTGTGTGTGTGTGTGTGTGTGTGTGTGTGTGTGTGTGTGTGTGTATGTGTATGTGTCTGAAGATGCGTGCATATGTGAGTGTGCGTGTGTGTGTGTGTGCTGTTATTCTTTAAGGCATGAGGCTAGTGTGTTGTCTGGCTCACTGTATTGTTTGTGCTGCTGTAGATCTAATTGTTCTGACATGCAGGATGATGATGATAAGTTTTATGTGACATGAGACAAGTTCATAAGTTTATGAACTACTGGTCTTCAAAAAATTTGAGTGGTCAGGGCTTTATCCTTCTACACTACCAAAGTGGCTTTGATTAGCTGTTCTGGTAACTAACAGAGTGGCAGGAAGATATGTGTGTTACTATACCTAGGAGAAGGGGGGGGTCTTGTGGGCATCTCTGTTGGTGACCTCTGGTGGAGGCTAGGGACATTGTTGCCAGGGGCATGTCCATAAAGGCTGAGTGAAAGACATGGGGCACTGGGACAGCTATCTGAATGACAAAAGGAGAGAAAAAAAGAGCTGAAAAAAAGAAAATTGAGTTGCTCAAATAATATTCATTAGTGCATTTTACCAGTTATAATGCTGATAATAATTTTTCTCCATTTATGTAACTGCATTAAGCAGTGTCAGCAACAGCTCTGTCTGTAGTGTGACAGCAATCACCACAACATCAACCTGACTTGTCAGCTCCTGCTGGGTCATCATCAGCTTGCAGGGCTACCTCTTCATGGGGTGACATAGGTCTTCCAGTAGGGGTAATGTGCAAGGTTCCTGTAGTGATGTTTGTTGACGTAATTACTGGTATAGATTTTTGTAAAGATTTATAAATAATACTGCAGTTGCTTTATCACTGTGTGCTGGATTGTAAGAACTGGTGGTACAATTCCAATGTTTTTTTCTCTTTCTTCCACTGTAGTATAACTCTGGAGTTGTTACATATTAGATAATGAGTGTGGGCTTCCTGGAAAGCAAACACAACATTTTCATATTTATTTATTATTTATTTTTTATTTTTTTTAGTTTTTAGTCATTTTTATTTACAGTAAGGCGAAAAGTTGCATTTAAACTTTCTGCCTTTTAGTTTATATACACGCACGTGTGTGTGTGTGTGTGTGTGTGTGTGTGTGTGTGTGTGTGTGTGTGTGTGTGTGTGTGTGTGTGTGTCTGTGTGTGTACGTGTATATATATGTTGTGTAATGTAGCTGTCAGTTTTTATATTACTGATATTTATTTTTAGTATTATATTCTCTGATCTAGTGTTAGCTTTCTCATCAGTATCAAGAACACAGCAAAAAGCTTGAAACCAAGACCAAGTAAAAAGTATAATCCAAGGCAGCGAAGAGCAGCAAGAAACAGCGATGAAGCCAAAGGTAATCTCCACAAAAAGTTTATTCAAACACACAACATAAATTTCTCCAAGTCCTTCTCTCAAATGGCAACTAAGACTGGATGCAGCCAAATTGCCAGGGTTAAATGACTACACAAATTTAAGTAGTGTTTTAAAACTAAGAAGAGCTAAGTTATAGCATACAGCATTTAGTAAGAGATTATCAACATTACTTATTTGTATCAAATTATTTGTATTTTATATTTATATTTATTCTGAGTATAGGGAATATAATCTATGTAACAACGTTTGAACACTTAATACTTGATTATTATTTTTATTTTTAATTCTTGTATTTTTAACATTTGATTTTTATCTATTACTATTTATTACTCACATCATTTATTCGTGGTACCCCATTGTAATATTTATTGCAGACTAAACAGTGTTATAAGAATCAATCACTACAAATGTGGTTTCATGGGACATTAACATATAACAATATTTATTTATTTATACACAAATGCTTTGTGATTTTCAAATGACATATCTTTTAAATAACATATTTTTCAACTGCAACATATTTAACAAAAGGTATTTTATTTAGGATTTTATGTATTTCATACAACATCTTGCTGTTTAATTTTAAATTGGTCACCAATTAATTTTAATTGTAACTTGACTGGTTTTAATTAACGAAGCACATGATCTCATTAAGAGACTTACAAATAAGGTTGTTCTGCCCTGCATTTTTATCTTGACAAAGCTCAGTATTGCACTGAGCGAAAGCGCTTGAGAGAAGGATTTGGAGAAATTTATGTCGTGTGTTTGAGAGAAGGACTTGGAGAAATTTATGTCGTGTGTTTGAATAAACTTTTTGTGGAGATTACCTTTGGCTTCATCGTTGTTTCTTGCTGCTCTTCGCTGCCTTGGATTATACTTTTTCTCATCAGTATATTACAGGCATAGACTTTAAAGCAGAAGTAGATCAGACATTGCTTTATAAACCAAACAGAGATTACCCCTAATTAAGTTGTAAGAAACAGAATATAATGGAATTTCCTGAAACCTTTTTGGATAGTTCAAGTTTTCCAAACCTATTGTTTTTTGTAGTAAGGAATCAGAGTTTTTCAAGTTCCATCAGGTGGCTTGTTAGAAGGCTACACATGTATTGTATTGAATAGTTGTCAGATGAGAGAAGAGTAAAGTTGTACAGTCATCTACCCTGAAGTAAATATACATTCCCCTTAGAATTAGATAGAATGCAGAATATGCTTTCCTGACTTTGTAGATACAAACTGGTCAAAGTTTAAATTTAATTTTTTTTGAAACACCTTTATTGAACTATCACTTGTGAGACAGACAAATTTGTATTCCTATAAAATTTGTTGGTGTTTGTCTTTCGGCTTTTTCCTGTAAGCGGTCACCACAGTGGAACTCTGGTCCGCTAATGATTGGCAGTAGATTTTTATGAAACTCCGAGGTGCCAGCTCAACGCCCAACCTTCAACGAAGGCACGCCCATTTACACACGCATGTCTTTCGAAAGCTACCCAACCGCGGGGAGGACATGCATACTCCACAAAGAAGGCACTCCCAAGCCCAGCCGAGAATCGAACGGGAGAACCTCTTGCTGTGAGGTAACAACGCTACTGCCATACCACCGCGGCATATATATTCATATAAAAGTAATCAAACTATATTGACATAACAAACATTATACTTTGTATATATAGCTATATATCATATAACCTAAACAATATTACATAAATTAATTCTTGCTTTTTTTAAACAAGAAACATCTTCATTAAACCAACACTTACTAAATAGGCACATTTAAATAAATGAAAATAAACCACACCGACACAATCCTAGTCACAAGCATTTTACATCACAAACCATACTTACATACTCCCAGTTGCAAACATTATACATCACTTATAATCCACCCACTCATTCTCACTCAGACATTACATAGCTCATTAACTCCTGCTGCCTTTTAGGCCACATTCCTCCCTTGTATGTATTGTTCCCACACTTCCCATTTTTTCTTATGTAGTTTGCTCTTACCCTTTACTAAAGATCTTAATTCCAGTTGTTCTATCTCTGTTACTATATTCATCACTTCCAGTATAGTTGGTTTAGATTTTGTTTTCCATTTTCTAGTAATTGCTTTTTTGGAGCCACCATTATTTGACACAGCAAGGCATTACCATGTCTAGGCAACTCTGATTCTGTGTCATAGCTCAGAAAAATCATCTCCCTCAACAGACCAATCTGCCCACCCAGCATATCTGACAGTGCATACCACCAGCAATCCTTAAAGTCTGTGAACTCACTGCACTACCAGAAAGTATGTTCCCAGTTACTTCTTTCTTACCCTTCATACCTGCAACATTTACTGTCTACCTGAGGAAAAATTCACTGGAGTCTACTGGGGGTGTAAAAATATCTATGCAAACATTTCCAGGCAAAAAATCCTAAATATTCTACATTTTGTTGCATGTTTGGGAGGCATACATAGATCTTCCTATTGCTTCTTTGTGAAATGCTTATCCAATCTCTCTTCCCACTCCTTTCTAACCTGCTCTGATTGATTCTTATAGTTATCGTGCAATATTTAATATGGTCTACTAATTATTCCTTTTTTAATGGCAGCTTCTGTTCTAGATTCTATTAAAAACTCTACCAGTGCTGGTCTTTTGTTCAGGACTCCCTATTTCTTTCTCTTTGCCTATACTCAGATATCAATCCCTGATCGGGAAAGCAATGTCTAACCTGCAGTTCAAATAAATTCTTGATTCTTCTCATTCTATCATCTTTGCCTCTTTAGTTATTTGCTCTCAATACATTGGTTCTTTTCCCAGTTTTCTCCAATAATTTCTGGCCCCCCTTGCCTGTTGTCTGTATCCCTAATTGCAGTCATCCGTGTTGGCAGAATCTCCTTTCTCCATTGCTGTGTTGATTTAGTTCTTTGTCTGACTTACAGTTTTGTTTTTTTCTGTTTGAAAATTCCTTTCTTTAGTTTTTTTTGAGAATTCCTTTTACATTCAAAAGAAGAGTACTGCTCTAGAGGCTACAGCACCTACATTTGTCCTTGCAAATGGGATTGTTCAAACAGACGTATATACAGCATGACTCATATTTTTGCAAATGTATCAACTTATATGTGGTATTTGCTATATTGATGATCTGTTTTCTGTGGTTCAAGGTATTCTGTAGGAGTTTACAACTTTTGAAGACAGACTTCAAAACTACTGTTGCAGATTTTATTTTATGCATGAGGTTAACAGATTTTTTATAAATTGCTTGGATAAAATTATTTATTTGGAGGAGTTAACTTTGTGTACTACTGTTTAGAAAATGGCAGTTAATAGCTTTCTCCATACCCCCAACTGAAGTCCATAACATTTGGTGACTTCTTTTCTCTATAGGAAGCTTTTGAATATAGGCTCTATTCACAATAACAATGAGGTTTTTAAGGTCTCAAAGGTAGACTTTTTAAGAGGAAGTACCCTACAAAATTGCTAGAAAAATCATATCATGCATTCACTTCTGAGCATCTTTGGTTTTATACGCCAATGAGCATGATATGTCTTGGATTAGGAAATCTCCAGAAGACCTACGATTACATACAATAAGTCCACTAGCTTACAGGATAAACTGGTGCACACTGTTTCCCCCCCTTTAAATTATCCTTGTCAGAAGGACTTCCATGGAAGTTTATCAGGCTGATTTGCATGTTTCAAGTGAAATAAAACTGAATATCTACATGTAAATGGAGACAGGTTGAAAGACTTATGTACACTGCATGGTTGTATAATACCTATATTGCTGTTTCCTAAGCTTTGCTTTAGCAAAATAATACATAAAACCAAACTAAGGATACTGGAATTTTAAGGACATTCATAACAATGCAGTCACGAGACACATTGTAGAGTATTGTAGAGTATTTTAATTCAGTATGCAATTGCCATGTTAGATGATTAAGTATTTTTTTGGTTTGTAAGATGCCGCTGTTCTTTACATTGATAACTCCAGTCTATTTTGCCTACAGGAAGCAAGATACAATACCAAGCAACCAGATGGAATAAATAATGAATTATCCAATATTTAGTTTGATTCTTTCTTAATTTTTTGAGCTGGAGTAATGATGGGATTGCAGTATTTATTATTGTATATTATTTATTTCCTTATTTATTGGGTTTATTTGTTCACTCATTCATTCACACTTGAAGCCTTAACAAAAAGCTATACTTCTTACAAGCATTCCTTACTCTGGAAAAATTATTATATGCATTGTTACAGAGACCTGTTTCAAGACCAGTGAGAGCACTCTATCAGTGCAAGATTTCAATTCCTGCCATACGGCGCAGTGGTGCAGTGGTGCAGTGGTGGTGTCGCTTCACAGCAAGAGGTTCTCTGGTTCGATTCTTAGCTAGGGTGACTTCTGTGTGGAGTCTGCATGTCCTCCCTGTGTTCATGTGAGTTTCCTCCGGGTGCTCCGGTTTCCTTCCATGTTACAAAGACAATGCGTCTGGAGCGTTTCTCCCCGGGCCTCTGCTGAAAATTGTCTTTGTTCCAAGTCGGACTTCCTCGGTTAACAAATGTTAAATAAATAAATAAATAACATTCAGGCCCAGCCCTTTAGATGAAGACACTAAAGGTGGTGGTATCTCTATATTCTTAAAAAGCCATTACACTTCCATACTTATTAGACAAGATAATGACCTGGAAATCCTCTATGTCCAACTTACTATTAACAAAACCCTTAATTATATTCTAGCTGACTGTAGCTGACATGCCCCCCTCAGCCCATATTTCTTTCTAATCAGTATTATAGTCACCTTAAAACTGAAGCTGGAAGCATCTTCCAAAACACTGGTATTCAGAGATTATGCCAAGGCTAACCTATTAAAACTGAGTGGTGACATGGATAAATTCAATATTCCCTTCCATCCTGATGACCCCACTGCTTATGTGAGATCCTATGCACATATAAATAGCTGCACTTATGTATCTGTCCCCTCAGAAGTAAATGCAACACCAGATTTAAAAATAAACCACCGTGGTGCAACCCTAATATAAGCAAGCTCTATAATACAAGAAAAAAAAAACACATTGTAAGCAAAACTAAATTTAACTCTCAAGTTACAAAAAAGTTCTTGCTAAACTGAACAGGGAATTCCAGACCCTGATCAAATCAACAAAAAACATATATAAGGATAACCACAAAGCCTTGTTTAAATATGTTAGAAATCTGAGAAATAATGTCCAGCACTGTGTCGAACATAATAGTAAAGGATATCACATACTCAGATCCAGATGACAAAGCCAGTCTTCTAGCAAAAAAATTTAGTTTGAACTTTAACCCCTGTACTCTCCTATATTCCCAGATCACACACCTGCATCTATAGCCTTCCTCAAATCTCCCAAGAACTTGAGAACAAGTCCCCAAGGTGCAATCCAGGGCCAATAAACTACTTCTATGGGGCCAGATAACATATTGGGCTCCCTACTGTTAGTCTGTGATCTGAAGGAGGTACCTGTACTGGGAGAAACGTTTCTGAAATAATTCCAAAGGGAGGGCTTAGAAAAATATGGGTATCGCCTTGCATTAATTTTCCTCCTTCATCAAACTTTTTGACAACTTCCACAGAGGAAGGACCAAACAAAACTTCTTTATCTAGAGAGACATTAAGAATGTCTGGCTTAATAGAGTCAGGGAAGAGCTGAAAATATAACCAGGCATATCTTCCTGAACAGAACTTATAGCAGACACCCTGGATGCTGCATCAACAGAATCATATTAACATTTTAAAGTATGTTTTGTGACCCGAGAAACCAAAGACATAAGCAAAGTCAGAGAAGTCTCTGAGGTACGAAGATCAGCAATTAATTCCTCTATATTATTAAAAGAAAGCAGGAGAAATCTAATTGTATGAGCCTGACAGTTTACAGTTCAAAATGCCAGATGGAAGAAGCATAAATCTATCCAAATCTCTGTCCAGTTTGAAAGAGGTCAAAGGATTAGCAGCTGTAATGAGACTGGAAGAAGCAGATTTGGATAAGGTATTCACAGCTGGATCTGCTCTAGGATTAATAAAAAAGATATAGGTGAGACTGAGGGACCTTATATAATCTATCACAAACTGCCAAAAAACAGCTTCTAGGGCAGGTAATATAGGAGGAGGAACAGGAGCCTGCTGATGGAGGTTCTTCTTAGGAAATCATATCTCATCTGAGATTCTGAAATACCTTCTGCTCACAGTGAAACATATCTCTCATTTAGTGATAGTATTCAAAAATAACAATCCTCCAACAGGGGAGTCTGAAGAGGAATTTTCCTCATAATCAGAATTTCCTGACTAGAGGAGGAAGCCTAAGAAGCAAAATCCCAATGTAAGGGCTGAACCTCAAGCTGGGAATCAGTGTTTGAAAGGGCAGATAATCTCTTGTTTTCACAGGAGACAAGTTTGTACTAAAAGAGTGAATGGCTGTAAATAAACCCTTAGCAAAGTGCAACCAGCAATCTCTAGAAAGGGAAGGAGAAGAAATATGCTTAGTCCTGTGCTTCCCTCTCCTGTGAGAGCCTTCTAAAAATGAACGGTTACATGAACTGTCCCTTCCATGACAAAAACATTCCTCAGGGTAGTGTAACAGTGGAATATCTCTTGTTCTCTTCCCTGGAGCCAGCAAGAGTGGTTCTGCCTTTCACAACAAGGGCTTCTGAACAGCTGCAGGGGATGTAAGTTTTCTGGTCCTTAGCAACTTTCCAAGGAGCAACACCAGAGGTGCCAAGAGAAGACTATGAATTGTCCAAGAAACAACTCATGGCCACAGTGAAGTTACACACCAGCAGATGAAGCACAAAAACTAGACTGAAAACCAAAACCTCTAAATTAACAAATGTGTTTTCTTGTGAACTAGGGAGGGATTAAATGACTTAATAGGACCCAGGTTCATACTGAAGATGTTGAAGACTAAATGACAGAAGAAAAACATGAAAAGCAGTCTCAACACAAGAAGTATAAACAGCACACATTGATGCAAAATTGTTAACAATATAAGAAATCTCTTATTGGCAATAAAAATATAAATATAGAATATAGAAAATGTAGAAAACCTACTGTCCAGAAAGATATTTAGAGGAAAAACCTTAAAACAAAACCTCTCCCTCTGAAAACAATGAGTATCTTTTAAGGAAAAAAGCCATGAAAAGGCTGCACAAAAAGAAGAAAGCCTCTGTATAGGACACTGACACAGCAGATCTAAAGAAAAATCCTACGCTTGTTGCAGTTTCATTTTTTTTAAAGAAATTAAATGTAATTCCATATAGTGAATGCTTCTACCCAGCAAGGAAAGAGTAACCTATGGACAACCACAAAGCAGTGTAACTCTGTTCACTCTAGTGGTAAGAAAGTTCTGAAGTTTGATGGCATAGCTGCTTTTTATTTCCTATGTTACTTACACAGACAGCAACTACTGCGTATGGAAGGTGTCCTAAAGCTTATGTGGTGGTCCAAGGGGAGGGGTCACTCCTTAGCAGAACATCCCATATAGCTTAAACTGTTGCAGGAGTGATCTAACAGAGAACACTATTGCTTATACAGCTGCACAATGGCTAATTGCTGCTGGTTTCACAGCTATTTAATGGACAGAATCTTCCAGTGTCTCATCTTTTACTGCTGGTAAACTTAATACAGGTGTACCGCAAGGGTCTGTGCTAAGCCTCCTAGGTGTGGGGGGGTCCAGGGTGGCTTATCCCCTTCAGAAATACAGGTTTAGTGTTGTGTTTCAATCTTGTGTGGATAAGTTTCTACCTTTGACCAGTTGCGGTCAATACGGTTTGACATATCTGCACATTGACAGATAGTTCTGCTCCCACATATAGTATACTTTCTTCTAGGTGCATCCACACACACACGCATATGCACACACGCACACACATACAGTCAAACCTCTATGGGAACTATTAAGATCCAGAATAACAGCTTCCTAGAAAAGCCCCTAACAATTTTATTCTTATAAATGGGGTTAAAAGGGTGTGTAGGATAGTCAAAAACAGAAGAAGAGCTGGCAGAAGAACACAGACAAAGATAGGGAAGTAGAGAAGAATTTTTATTTTATTTATTTATTTATTTATTTTTGTGGGATTGTCCATTTAATTTTTTTAAGAACAGTAAGGCAGAAGCAAGTAAGGGGAAAGTGAGCAGAAAAAGAGGGTGTGGGATGATAACAATGGCAGACAAACACACAGAGAACACAGGTATAGACCAAATGGGGAGCTGCTGACACACGGGGGGGGGGGGGACACAATGGAGACACACGTATAGACAGAGGATAGATAGTGGACTACAAGCAAGTGAAGGAAGTGAAACACATGGAAGGGGAACACTATGATTGGGGATTGGGTGGGGGATTGCTCCATTTCAATCTGGTTAGGGTGGCACCCAACCAAGGGTCAGTCCCCTCTACCACAAACCACTCTGCTGTGTCCTGCCTCTGTTGGAATGTTGGGCAGGGCCAGGCAGTGGTGCGACTCTGCTTATTACGCAAGGACATTCTTCAGGGAGACTGTGTGGAAGTCGAGCTATCTCTGACCAATGTCATCATCTCCTCCAACTCTTGATGTGTAACATACTGGGGCCTATAGGTGGTGTTCACAGAGGGTGAGACAACACGCCTGGTGACACACCACCAATAGCCATTGTAGGACCTTCCATATTTCCTCTGCTGGAAGACCTATGTCATCCCATGAAGATGCAGCCCTAGAGGCAGATGAAGACCCATCCGGAGTTGACAGGGCAGGTTGATAGTGTGGCGACTGTTGTTGCACCATAGACATAGCTGTGGCTATATATATATATATATATATATATATATATATATATATATATATAAAGGGATAGTGAGAAGTTGGGGACTGATATAATTTTAAGGTATTTAACTTACAGACACAAGGTACAGGGTCTTTGGAAAGCATGCTTAGGCTTAAAAAACACCCCCTAGGGTCATTACCTTAGTAATTACCTAGAAACTCCAATGACCTAACCATGGGCAGTTTTCAACATACAGTGGCCAACTATTGTGATATATGCCAATTAGAAGTGCAAGACAGAGTAGTTACCGCTGGGTATACCTTCTAAAAGTGCATTGCCATGGGCCTTGTTTGGGATAGTACATGTAAATATGGGATAATGTGACCACTGCTCTGTGTAGCACTGCCAGGACTGGTCACACAGCATGGTATGGGAATAAATCCACAGGTGTGGAGTAAAGCATGGCAAATGGCACACTGTAATCTCAAGCTATGCCAGGCATATGAGCCCTACCCTGATTGTGTGGTCATCAGTCACAGATCAGTGGATTGGTCAGTACCTTTGCCTGCGCAGATAGTGCAGGTGTGTCCAGTGGTCTATAGTCCTGCAAGGCAAAGGGTGTTACTTGTAAGTGCAACATACTATAATTTAGGGAAATATTTTGCTAAGGCATCTGTACTTGGCTATACTAGACAGTTTATGCATCTTTGAAAGAACTGCTGATTCTCCTCAATTTGCTCAGGACGTAAAAACCATTAAAGAAAATGAAAATTCACATAAAGCATATGTTCTGCAGTTGTCCTGGTAGTTATGCATCACATTACAGTAAAATGCACCTATTATGTGTTTTTACTGTAGCAGTCAGAAGACTCTCCCTGCCTTCTTCTTCCTAATGAAACTGAATGTTTAGCTGGCCTCTCCTGAGGTCACTGTAGTGGAACCTGCGTTGCTAACCAGAGTGGGTGATACCAGCTTAAGCAGTCACTACCCTGACAAAGCTTTGTCAGGCATCCATCTTTTACTGGGGATCCTCATAAGAAGTCTCAAGCAGTTTCTCCAGTAGTCTGAATACATTATATGCAGAAATATTTTGGATTCTTTAGAACACTATCTGTAGCCAGAAACACCTTAGTGCATTTGGAAGACATGGCCCTTTTCCAGGTCACAGTGATTATGCTAACTTATTAATGCTGATGCACATTGCTGATGGTATGTGACAAGCAAAAACAGACACTGAGGCAAACAACATGCCTTATTGCCCCAGTAAAAAATGACATTAAGTAAGTACATTTAGTGGCACCTAAATGCATAGTGTGGTTAGATGATGTTGGGATTTGAAAGCATAATGGCATGCGTGTGTGCTGCCCAGAATACCCACTGGTACTTTTTGCTCCTTAGTGCCCTTATGGGCCAGGAAAAACTACAGATATAGCCATGTGACCCCTGGGGTCAGTGCTCCATCCATGTATACACAATGTACTTCACAGCTACGGCAAGTGCATGATCAAGGACATGCCTCAGAGAACAGCATTGGTTAGGTGCAAAATGAAAAAAATAGTATGATTCAAAGACAGTTACTTGTAACTGGACTCTTAACATAACTTTTGTGCTATTAGCCTCAAAACTATGAGATAAATACAGCCATGGCCACTGCAGTGCTTACTGGCTATGAATTTACCAGATTTTTGGCAAAATAAGTACAGTGAAGTGAAGCAGATTCCTTTTGGACATTCACAAATCAGTGGAGGCTTGTGATTTCAAATCAAGGGGGAGAGCTGCAGGAAGTAAATAGATGGGTAGGGCTAACTGGAATGGAGTGGGGCTCTATTACAGCAGGTCAATGTCAATTACCTGTATTCAAACAACAGATATAGTCATTCACTTTCATCCACAGACTGCCTCAGTATGCACCCATTTAATACAGCCATTTTACTGACTATATACATCTTATATGTCTGTCTTGCAATCAATAAGGCCAGCCTTAGGTGAAATGGATCCCTAGACAAAGGACTCCATGCACCTTCCTGTTGAACACTAGTACCCCTTCAATGTTTCTCTCATCTTTGTTCCAAACCATCTAGATGGATTACTTTCTGTCTTTCTTTTTCACACTTTATCTTACTTTTAGCCTCACCTGTGCTTTTAACACATTCTAACTGGCCAAGCCTACTGTAATAAGCCCTGGGGATGTAACTGTAACTGAATTAAGTTTTGGTTCTGAGGGTTGTTAGGTCTCAAGAAGTGATAGGGTTTTACATGCCTAAAGTGCACCTTAGACCTTTGATTTAATAATAGTCTGAACAAAAATTCATGAGTTTGTTTGTGTCTTTCAGCTTTTCCCGGTTAGGGGTCGCCACAGCACAACTCCGGTCCGCTAATGATTGGTAGTGGATTTTTACGTACCGGGTTACCAGCCCTGATGCACAACCTTCAACGATGGTTCAACACGTATGCCTCCACACAGAAGACACTCTAACTGAGAATCGAACGGGACAACGTCTAACTATGAGGTGATTTCAAGGAAAAATAAGCTGTGGCTAAAGCTTAATGTTCAAAGTTAACAAAATAGTAGTTCCCCAATAAACTGAAGAAACACATACAATAATGTATAAGTCCTATATGGGAATAATGCCTGCCCTCCTACTCCTACAAAAAGGGATACTTACCTGTTGTATACCCTTCTGGTGTTAGATGGGGAAGAAAGCAACAGTACAAATGGCCAGAGACATATATTGTACAGCTGAGGGTCTGGAAGAAGAGACCAAAGCAAATGGATAAAACCTACAAAGAAACAGGGAGTAGATTCAGACTCCACAGAGTACGAATCACAGCTAAAACCTTAACTAAAACCAGAAAACCAAACTCTGTTAGATGGCAGCACTACTCAATGCAACAATCTGCCAGTGATCATTTGCTATCATTCACATCCTGCCCAGACCCCCACAAACAGGTACTTATTGATTAGAATGCTGCTGTCTGACTATAATGGAAAGTGAAAAAGATTGTGTCTATCTTGCTACTTTTTGAATACACTGGAACCAGTCTCCCACACACACACACACACACACACACACACACACACACACACACTCGATCATTTCATCACAGGCGATCCCCATACTCATCAGTTACAGCCAGTTTATTGAATGTGCACACTTCAGACATCTGATTGTGTTAAAAAATAGCCACAGTAAAGTATTCCAGCTGGCTTCCGACAAATGCATGCTATGTCAGCAAAGCTAAAGGAATGACTGTTTAACTTGAACAAACCGTGATAATTATTTCCATCCACAGGCAACCCAACCCAATACCCCCCCCCCCCCACATGCATATATAGCTCTAGCTATTTTTATATAATCAAGGAGAAAGCTAAAAAGTTATGCTGCACACACAACCAAAATCAGTGGCAGTTATTGCCTTTATATGGTAATTTTCTTTTAGAATAACAGGATTTGCATTAGCATGTTTTTGAAGCTGAACTCAAATGTCTGCCAGAAAAAACATAAACTTAGCAAGGAACAGACCAATTTATGACACAAAAAAATCAGAGACTTTCTGCACATTCCAGGGCAGATGAAAGCATCTGTTCCACCAACCTACACACACACACACACACACACACACACACACACACACACACACACACACACACACACACACACAAAACTATCAGATATAGCTACCTGTATGACAGTGACTGTACGCCTCAAGTATTTTAATGCATACAAATGAATAAATACACAAATAACTGCCACATAGGAATTTATCTTCTTGTCTCATTGCTGCGCTGCAACCCCACTCCCACCCTCCATACACACACACAAACGTTTTAACCTCTTTTCTCAGGAATCGAGGAGAAAGTTCAATGGTAACTAAGAACAAAGGACTAAAATCAGAGATGGCTATTGCCTTTATATATTTAGAAACTCGTTAGAATATAGTCTTTGAATTAACATGATTTTTGAAGGCTATTAAGTCTGAAACCCAAATGTCTATCATCCTTATTTTTAACTACAGTTGTCAGTGATTTGCCCGCAAAACTACAACCTTATGAGAAACAACCAAAAGATGGTGCACATAAATCAGAGAAATTTTCCAAAATCTGTGACAGTTGACAGAATCTATACTATCTATAGTGTGTGTGTGTGTGTGTGTGTGTGTGTGTGTGTGTGTGTGTGTGTGTTTGTGTAATACCCACCGATGCGACCATCAATTACATCTACTTGTATGACTGTGACTGTACACCTCAAATGATTTATTGTGATTAGCTGACTGAATAAATACATTAATATCTCTCACACAGGAATGCTGTCTGCTGTCAGAATACAGTGTGCAACACACTGCCTTCACCATACATCTTAGCATCTTAGTAAAAGAATTAAGGAGAAAGATACACAGGACCATAATTAGCAACAGATATTTCATTTATTTACTTATAAAGTTACTAGAATAACTAGCTTTGTATTAGCTTTTTCTGAAGCTTCTTAAGTCTGAAGTGCAAATGTCTGTCTTCATTTACTGGTTGCAATCCTCTGTGATATGCACAAACACCAACCATTTTGCAAGAAACCAGATCACAATATGAGACAAAATTAGGGATAATTGCAAGCTTCTATGCCCACCACCCTACACATGCACACACCCACACAGACACACTGACATTAAATACCTTCCTTCCTACATGCTGGCAGTCGCAGACAGTATGTCCATAAAAATTATACTTTAAAAAATGTTCTTGTGCTTGTTCATAGGTGTTTACTAGGCTAATGACCACAAGGGCCTTTTTAAGCCTAGCCATGCATCCCAAATCTCTGACAAGTTCTGATACCCTCGATAAGTGTAAGCAGGGGCTTGGGAGATGAAACACTTCCAAGCATGGGCCTGGGAGATGAACCATTTTACAGGTTGCCTGTGTCCATTGGAAATATAAGTGCCAAACCAGGGATGAATTTCCTGTTTCCCATCCAATTGTCCAAGCTGCACTTGAATTGGGTTAGGGAGGAACTCTGCTTCACATGGATGGGGAGTCTGTTCCAGAGGAAGAGGTAATCTCTGGGATACATACCTGTCTCTCCATCAGGTCCTATTTATATCACAGGCAATGTGCCACTGCATTTTCCTGTTAACTCCTTCCTTATAGTCCAAAGATGCCTTAGTCACCTGAGGCAGCCTGTGCCAGTAGGAAGAGTTCCTTACTGTTTCATCTGGCAACCCTTTGATATAATTTTTAAGAGATTATTCTAACATCTAGAAGAGCTGTGGCAATTGCTGTTTTTGGATTATTCCGATTTTGTTTTTGGAAATCTCCGAACAAAACAGAAAGTTGGAAAGATGAGTATTATTTTTAATTTAAAAATAACTTTCTGAATGTATCATTTTTTTTTCTTTTCTATTCTTAATTGGGAGCTGCAGCCCAGCAGCCAGTACCACCCCATCACATCTACTACAAGTGTGGTAAATGTTCAGGGGCTACTGCCTGCACACCCCTCAGAAATTGTTTGATACATGAGCTGCAGTTCTCGAGTTGTTTTTTAGAGTTAAAAGGGGTTAAGGGAGTTGGGTTGATAACAACTGATTTCTGACTGGCAGATATCTACACAGGCATGGCTGTTAACATGCTATGAGATGTACTGCCACTGTATTTTATTCTTCTCAGCTTTACTTGTGTTTGTATGCGGTAAGACACACAGGCCTTGTGAATAGCCTAGGGGATGGGGAATGGTCACATTTTGTACTACCCTTTGTTTTCCTATGTATTATGTGGGTGTAATTAACTACAAAACTTTTTCTCTGTGTCATATGAAATTGGAGAAGGGGGAAAGTAGGATTCTGAAGATGATTGTCTTCTTGTTTGGTGGATGTTTGTGAGGGCAATGTTTTTTTTCAAACTGTGTGCCCCCAGGTTGCATTGGAAGATGCAGGGTTGCTTTTTTAACATGTGTCTCCAAGTTGCTTGAGTAAATATGGCCAAATATTTCAGAATGTCTTTTGTTTGTTTTGATGTTGTTTGTTGGTGGGTGGAAATTCTTTATAGCAATGCTCACCTGTGTTGGTTATGGGGATGAAATTACATGCCAATCTGTATATCTCTAGTGTTGCTTGTTGGGGGTGGGGGAACATTTTCCAAATATGTTTATGTTTTCTGTGGGGTTGATAAACCACATGATACTTATATAGAATGTGGTGTAATACATCTGCTGCATGTTGCTGCAGGCTGAGGGTAGGAGGGGCACTGTACTGAAATGCACATGTACCATTCTCTATGAAGGCCATCATAGAGGGTTTACTGACATGTCCAGAGATGGCTTGCTTTAGGCCTCAATGTAATGTTGTGGTGCATGCATACATACATACATACATACAAAGGTAGAGGTCCCACATAAGTAAACTATGGCAATGCTACTTATTTTTATTTATTTATTTATTTAAATTTGTTGACCGGGAGTGTCCGACTGGACGTGGGTCCATTTTCAGCGGAGGCCCAGGAGAAAAGCTCCATAGTAAAATAAACAGACAGTAGTTACATTGGATTACATAGCGATTAACAATTTAACATAGAAATTACTTACAACATATTTACAGATGAAGAACATAGTACATCAGTAGACAACTAGAATCTTTATCTGTGAAGTACATAACAGGCTTTAACAAATGTAACAATGAGAAGTTCCTGCTGTATAATAAGTACTAGGCTTATGAGCATCTGAGCTTGCTATCATCAAGGTAGTTAGTGGAGGTGAAAGAAAGGTAGTAGTTGGATGGGGTGGATGATATTAGAGTGGGAGTTGCAAGGTCATAGCCAGCATGTTTTTAGGTGCGCTTTTAATAAAGTTTTGAAGTTGGTGCATGATGGTACGGAGGTAATTGTGGGTGGGAGTGAGTTCCATAATTTGGCTATGGCGCAAGAGAATAGTGCTTCACCAGCAGAGTTATTGGCTTTAGTGATCTGCAAGTGACTTTTGTTACTGGATCTTAGTGGTCTGGTGGTGCGATAGGGTTGGAGTAGATTCTGGAGGGATGGGACATTTAGTGGATGGTTTACTAGTTTGTGGGTGAGTGAGAGTTGATACCACTGAAGGAGGTGAGGGAGTTCAAGCCAGCCCAGTTCAGCAAGTGAGAGACAGTGGTGACTACGGTAGGATGCCCTGTGGCGAATTTGGCGATTTTGTTGTAGCAGGTCTCTAGCTTGTTTAGATCACATTGCCTTAGGTTGGTATATACTGGAGAGGCATAAAGTAGGGTGGAGATAAGGTAGGAATTTGCTATTGAAATATTTGCTGCTTTGGTGAGAAATTGTTTATTTCTGTATAATGCTCCTAGTTTTTTGTGGACTTTTTTTATGGTCATGGATATGTGAATGTCAAATTTTAGTTTATTGTCTATTTCCACTCCTAGCAATTTGGTGTGTTCAGTTGGGTATATAGTGGTGTTGTCTTTTGCTGTGATGTTAAAGTGTGAGTTGTTTTGAGTATGTTTGGTGGGTTGGAAGATGAGTAGTTTAGTTTTGTTTGGGTTGAGTATTAACTGGGCATCGGATAACCAAGTTTCAACAGAGGAAAAGGCTTCCTGTGTGACTTTTTGCAGTTTGGGTAGGGACTGGGCTGAGCAGATGATGGTTGAGTCATCTGCGTATTGGATGAGTGTGCCATGTTTGGTGGCAGAGGCTAGGTTATTGGTGTAAACAGAGAAAAGAAGGGGTCCAAGGATGGATCCTTGGGGAACCCCTATGGAGACAGGTAGTTGGGGAGATATGTCATTCTGCCATACAACGGATTGTTGGCGGTCAGACAGGTAACTCTGAAACCAGTTGGAGACTGATTGTGAGAAGGATAGGTTCTTGAGGACAGAGATAAGTTGTTTGTGTGGGACCATGTCAAATGCTTTAGATAGGTCTAGGAAAGTAGTAGAGGAGAGATAGCCATTGTTTTTATGCTGAAGGATAGTGTTAGTAAAGGAGAGTAAGGCAGTGGTGGTGCTATGGTTTGGTCGGAAACCATGCTGAGTACTGGAAAGGAGGTTGTTAGTAAGGAGGTAGTGTGAGACCTGAGAGTGTATGCATCTCTCTAGTATTTTGGAGAATGGAGAGAGAATAGCTATGGGGCAGTAATTGGTTAGTTCTGCAGAGGGTCTGCCTTTGTGGAAAGTCTCACATATAATTCCCCTCCACAATGTGGGAACGTAACTTTCTGACAGAGATCGGTTAATCAAGATGGATACTGGGTAGGCCAGAGCATCAGCTGCGATTTGTAGGTATTCACTTGGGAGGTTGTCTGCTGCTAATTTGGTGGGTTTAAGTTTAGTTAAGAGTTGTTTTATGTTGGAGGTAGGTACAGGAGAAAAAGAGAAGGCAGTGGGGAGATTACTAGTTGAAGGTGTGGGTTGGAGGGGAGGGGGGTTGTGTTGTTTAGCTAGTGATAGTATGGTTTGGGTGAAGTGTGTGTTGAATGAGGTAGCAATATTTTCTGAGGAGTGAGGGATGTTAGGAGGAGAGGTACTGACTTTACCTGGGTGGACGATGGAGTTTATGGAGGACCAGAATTGTTTGGGGCTGTGTTGTGTGGAGTCTAGGGCAGACTGGTAGTATTGGAATTTGTCCTGTTTTATTAGCTTTTTGACTCTATTGCGTAGTTATAGGAATTTCTGTCTAGCTGCGGGGGTTTTGGTTTTGCGCCAGTGCTCCCAGGCTTTATCCCTGTTTTTCATTTCTGACTTAGTGGTTTTCTGTAGCCATGGGGAGGGTTGTGCTTTGGTTCTAGAAAATCTTATGGGGGCATGGTAATTAAGGATGTTCAGGAAGGTAGTATTAAAAAATTCAACTGCGTCATCTAGACTGAGGTACTTTAGAGCATGCCAGTTACATTCTTTGAGGGATGAGATGAATGTGAGTGGGTTAAAGTTTATTTTTTTACGTATTTGACGATAGATGACAGGTTTAGCTTGGTACAGGTATTTTTTGAGTAGGAATGTTGGGGAGTGATCACTGAGGCTATCTGATAAGCAGCCTGTTATATATGACTGGGGGTTCTTACTGACTAGTATCCAATCCAGGGTAGTGTGCTTACTGGAGTTTTTATTTATCCTTGTTGGTGACTGGACTAGTTGGGTGAAGCCATGAAGGTGTACATGATGGGTTGGATTGTTGTCAGAACAGGATTGCCAGTCAATATTGAAATCACCTAAGATGATAGTTTCTTGGGGGAGATGGTGGGTAGACCAGCTGAGAAGGTTTTCTAGTGGAGGGATGTTTTGGCCAGGTGGGAAGTAGCATCCAATTATGTTGATGGTTTTGTTTTGGTTAATTTTGAGGTTGGTATATATTATTTCTTCATTGCCTATTTGTGGAGATGAAGATTTTAAGATCTGGATGTTTAGATGCTGTTTAAATATTATAGCTACACCACCTCCTTTTTTGTTTAGCCGGTCTACTGTTGGTATGCCGTAACCTGTAGGGAGTATTTGCTCACTGGTAATGTGAGGTTTTAGCCAGGTTTCTGTCAGGATGACTATATCTGGGGAGTATAAGTCTATGGTGGCATGGAGTTCATGGACTTTGTTGGATATACTTCTAATATTTAGGCTTAGTAGAAGGAAGTCACTTGGCTTTCTATTGGCTGTAATATGGGAGAAGTTGTGGTTTCTAGTCTGATTATGAGGATTGGGGTTGGAGATGGTAGGGCCAGGGTTGGCGTGGATGTCTCCACTTAGGGCTAGTTTTGATATGCATGAGATTATTAGTTTTCTCAGTTTTTGAATGTATTTGTTTATAAGGGAAACTTTATGGGTAATAAGTATGGTGGGAGGGTTACTATGTTAAGTTGTAGGGATGCTTTACGTTTGAGTAATATAGTTGGTAGAATATGTGGGGGGTGCATAGGGATGGTTCTTGAGCTGGTGGGAGGGGAGCTGAGTATGGGTGAGACATGGGTGGTGGTGTGAGTAGTGGTACAGTGGTAGTGGTTGAGTGGGGGAATGATGGGGCTTTGGTAGGATGTAAGATATGCAAGGAGAGTGCATGCAGTGAGCAAAGGAAAGGTATGCTTGTACATGTCAGCTGAGGAGGTGTGATAGTAGAGGGAATATGGAGGAGGTAGTGTTGGGTTAGTGCTGTGGTTGGCTAGTGGAAAGATGGGAGGGGTTTGAGTGCAATAAAGGTGGGGGCAGGGTTGGGAGCGAAGCGGGTAGAGACCCTGTTAGGCTCTTGTATGAGGGGCTGGAAACAATCACAAAGCAAGACAAGTATGTGTTAAGAAACAATCACAATTGACCAAGGACTGCTCTGAAACTGTAAGTCTTTTCTTAATTTCTCAGGTGGAAAAACAGGATAACCTTGTATCAGTAGGCTACTGTGGTCATAGTTTAAATTAACAAACACACAGTATTGATCAGTTATGGATACTATTTGGTAACAGAAGGGAATAAGAGAAAGTGGAAGATGTGTGTGGTGGTGGGGGCTGCTTACAGCCAAAGCACAGTGCTCTCCAGGGGAAAATGAAGATTGGCTCAAACAGGTAGACACATACTCAAAGTTAACTGTAGCTGTTTGCAGACAGTTCAGACCCAGACTGCGCTTTTCTTATAAGAATGTTAAAGGTGGTACTGCAGTTGAATACTTAAGAGTGGTGTTAGGTCTAGAAAAGAAGAGTACAGAGAGGAGTAAGCACTTTTGAAATGGTAAATATATATTATAAAGATTATAAAAAACACACTGAGCAAATAGCTACCACATGCAGGACAATGTCCTGAACAACTACTTAGTATATGCAGATACTGAGCCAATTGGAAGAACATTAGAAAACAAAAACCCAGACAGTTATGCAGCCACAGATAAAAATATAGCGAGCAGCAATCTGTCGTGGTTCTCTAATGTGATTCTATCCACCAGTAACAGCACAAACTTATAGAAATAATTTAGACACTAGTATGAGCTGTCTACACACAACACAATTACATGAATAACATTAGTGAACAAGGTGCAGCTATGCAAATAAACCATACATACTATTATACTAGAAACAACTTGGTGCATACAAAATGCTAGCATGCCATAGTAACATCAATAATAAAGCATAAAACATATTAGATGTCTAACACAATTCAACATAAACATATACAGTTGTAAAATGTCTAATACAATTCAACATAAATAGGCATTTACAGTTGTAAAACACTTACTGGAGAGACACTGAGCCTTCATGGGGCCTGTAGCAGAGTGGATTGTAGTTTTACAAATGGTGCCTGCCACAGGTAATATTTATTAACTCTGGGATTGTCTTGTTTGCCTGTGTTGTTGTTGACAGAGTGTGTCATGAGCAGGTTAGGTGACATAAGGCATACAAGTACAGCACAAGGGTATGTGGCAGTGCAATACTTAGTGGGACAAACAGGGTACTAGGGAACACAGTTATACCAATCCATATGTTATAGGCTGTATATATGATATTGCTCATGTATCAAACCATTTCTGAGGGGTGTACAGGCAGTAGCCCCTGAACAATTACCACACTTGTAGTAGATGTGATGGGGTGGTACTGGCTGCTGGGCTGCAGCCCCCAATTAAGAAAAGAAAAAAAAATGATACATTCAGAAAGTTATTTTTAAATTTAAAAATTGTCGGCCTGTGACACACTGAATACATGCCATGTCATATCATGTTACAGATATCAACTGCAATGGCTTATTTCATAGGTATATAAAGTTTAGTTGTGTGTCACATGTATGCCTACAGTTGGCTACTGACTGCCATCACATGGCAGACACTTTTACAGGTGGTATGTCCCTTTTTGTGGGTCAGGTGTAACCCATTTTGGGTGACTGTGGACTTTGGTGTGATGTACTGTGCTGTAGAAACAAGGGTTGTAACAGGTCTACAGCTTAACTTATTTCTGTTCTCACATTTTCAGAGCAGGATGCTTGAGGGGAAGAGGAAAGGAGAAGAGGATGGAGAAATTCTCCCAAGCAGAGAATGACTTTATTCCATAGACCCTCTTGAAAACATATGGAGAATGCCCCTTACATGTTACACTGACTTGGTCTTCTGCCAAGGTGTCTGTCAAGACTTTGTTGCAGGGGTCTGTGCTGTCAGTGGCCATTACCATACAAAAGTGCAGGTATGATATGGGGCCACCAACATGATCAATTATGCCCAGTACACAGCAACTCAACTTGCAGAAGAGCGGGGGGCCATAAGCGGAGGTCCACTGACACAATCACCAGTAACCAACATGGGCGAGTTGCTGTTTTCTCTCTTTGAGGGGGTGTGACATCTCCCTTGTACCCAGTGGAGATCTCAACATTAGTGGATATAGGTGTGGGTTGATGCTTAGGAGGCCAGTGCCTTATCCATTACACCACTGGTGTCTGATGCAACCATGGAAACTGCAGTGCTGATTGACATGATACATGGTTTGCATGACAACCTCATATAGGGCTTTGCCTGTTTATGCAATAGCCTTGATAGGTATCATGGGGACTGTACATGACTACATACCATGAGCATCACCATTCTTGTGTCCAGTTCTCTTCCACTTCTGGTGGGGGGCCCACCATAGTATAGTCCTGAGAGAGTCTAGGTCCCATAGCAACAACTTCTCCATGCCTACTACCAGTGTTGACAATGCTGCAGGGTTCCATGGATACAGAGGCAAATGGGGAGCATGTAATGAACCCAACCATAGCATGTCCTGTCATTCACACCCACTGAGCACTCCTTCCTCTGTGCCAGCTGTGGATTGTGCCACCAATAATGCTAAGCGAGAGTGCTTCTGTAGATGGGAATGTGCACAGTTGATGCAGATAACTCCAGAGGGTGCCATGGACCTGTTCCAGGGACTAATGCACAGTACAGCATCTTCTACAGAAACTTTATCCATGCACACGCTCGCACACTCATCAGCACCAACCACCCCTACCCATATACACCACACCAGAGACACCACCTCTTCCTTACCGGTCTTCCAGGCTCACCACAATCACCAGGCCATGACATGTACACACACCCACATCGATAACCACTTCCACACTGTTCATTGCCATCACCTCTCACTGTGGTCCTCCTCATGTGTATATGATTACAAATGTGCCCTGCCTGCAGTACTCTGTTATTAGGGTAGCCTGTGTCTGATGCACAGCATGGCAAGTCCATGCATGGTACAGCATAGTATGGTATTAGTTTTACAAGCATCATTGTTAATCTTTATTTTATATAATCCTGTCCATAGCTGTGAACAAGACACTTTGTTTTAGTTAGTACCACACTATACAGTCTCTGCCTCGCACAGTCAGAATTCGCAACTAGGTGCTTCACAGACTCCTCAACAGCGCACCCGCAGGTGTAGCTGAAGAGATATGGGTGCCTTCCTACCTGGCTCTGGTGACACCCCTATTAGGCCCAACACACGAAGGTGGCAAGAGGGACAGTTACTGACAATGGCACATCTGCTTCCCCAGTGTCAGTCCCATGCCTTCCTACCTGACTCTGGTGACACCCCTATTAGGCCCAACACATGAAGGTGGCAAGAGGGACAGTTACTGACATTGGCACATCTGCTTCCCCAATGTCAGTCCCATGCTGTATTTGCCTGCCTACCAACGCATTTTTAAACACCTTTATTAAATTATCAGTTATGATATTGGTAAACATACATTAAAAGAAAAGAAGACAAACCATTTTAACAAGTTTCCATTTAAATAAATATACATCACATATATTTTCTTTTCTACTATCATTAATCCAACATTACAAAAAAATGCTAAACTCCTGTCTTCTCTTAAACTTCACTCCTCCTTCTGAACATTATTCTGCATGTATTGTTCCCATGATTTCCATTAATTTCTTTGTAATTTGCTCCTTCCCTTTTCTAAAGATCCCTCTTTCAACTCTTTTATCTCCTTTATACTATTCAATACCTCCAATGCAGCTGATGTAGACTTGAATTTTCATTTTCTACTAATTGCTTTTTTGGCAGCCAACAGAATTAAACTTACTAAGGGCTTACTATGTCTAGGCAATTCAGATCCTGTATCCCAGCTCAAAATAATCATTTCCTTAATTGCAGTCATTTGCTCACCCAATATTTCTGATAGAGTATGCTGTCAGGAATTTTTAAAGTCTGCCAACTTATTACATTCCCAAAACATATGTTCCGAGTTACCTCTTTCTTCTCCATCACACCTCCAACATTTGCTATCTCCCTGAGGAAAATTTCTTTGAAATCTTCTTGGGGTATAAAATACAAATGCAAACACTTACAAGCAAAACTCCTAAACCTTCTAGTTGCATACTTGTGAGCCGTACATGTTTTCCCATTGTTTTCTTGTAAATTGCTTTTCTCTGACTGATTCTTATAATTATCATGTAATATTTTATATGTCCTACTAACTGTCCCTTTTTTAACGGTTTCTTCTGTTCTACATTCAACTAAAAATATCTTGGTTCCTTTGCCAGGTTTCTTCAGTAAATTCCAAGCCGTCTTGCCTATTTTCTGTACCCTTACTTGTAGTCATCTCTATTGGCAAAATCTCATTTCTCAATTCTGATATTGGCTTAGTTCTTACAGTAATTTCTGCTGTATATGAATATAATATTCTGTGTGGTTGTTACTATTCTCCTTAATGATCTGCATCCAAAATCCCACTCTCTCTCTATTTATTGAACTCCTACCAACATATTTTCATGCAAGCTCTGAATCATACTTCTGGGCAAAATCGGAGACAACTAGACAGAGGAAGTGGACTTTTATCACTCCTATCATGCATACAATGATGTTTCAAGTCTGTTACAAAGTGGCATTGTATGCATTCTCTGCCATGATGTCTGTGCTTCTTATGGGTGTTATTAGTCATTGCTCCTGGATATAACTGGCATCACCAGTAAGATGTCTCTGGGAGTAATCACCCTGCACAAAATTGCTGATATAATTCACAAGTGTGCCAGATGGGGAATTGTAGACACTGCTTAGGTAGCACACTGACACATTATATATTATACTCTGTGTATTGCAGACCATCTTGCAGCCGATGGAGTAGAACCTCTTAAAGCTGATATACCACTGTCCCTGTGCCTTGAGCAGAGTCTTGATGGCAATGAGGGTGCAGTCGATGTCTCTCAGTGTCTCAGGAACATGGGCTATTTCATAAAATACCTGAAAAGTATTATTTCTCTCTTTTTTGTGGTGTATGGGAAATGCATATGCTCCTCCACATGCTGTAACATGGTATCAAGAGACGGGTGAACCTATCTGTGAGGGATATGCTCGGATACACCATTGTAGATTACTGGAAGGTTTCTGCTATACATACCTTGATATTCACAAGAATGGGTATGCCACACACCCCATGAGCCTGCATGTGAGGGTAACACATCTGTATCAGGTCCTGCATTATGTCTCTGTACACATGGTAGCAATCCACTATTTCTGTGTCATGGCAGAGATGAAATGTTAGACAGTCAGATCCTTCTGCAATGTGTCAGGTGAAAATGTGAACCTCCATATCTGCTAGAAGAGTGTCTCGTGCTCATATATTTGTGCTAAATTTGCTGCCATCACTAACCTGACTTTATGGTCCCTATCTGTATATACCAGGATTTTATGATGGACAGCTACACTGGTGGTTGCAACTCATAGCACAGCTTTATACACTTCTGAATCTCTCCACCATATTGTTTATCCTCATTTTCATTTGTGTAGTTCACCCGCAGGTGTAGCTGAAGAGATATGGGTTTCTTCCTACCTGACTCTGGTGACACCCCTATTAGGCCCAACACACCAAGGTGGCAAGAGGAACAGATTTTATTCTAGATGACACATCTAGTTTAAAAAGGCAATAGCACAACCATAAACAAATTATTTCAACAGTTCACCAGTTAGCAATAAGGCAAGGTGTGAATATGCATGCAGTGAAAACATACATTCACCCTCTTCCCCAGAGCTAAACAGAAGAAGGTCTTGACATTCAAACCAGCACAAAGAAGGCAATATCCATGATCAGTAAAGTTTTATAATGCAGCAATACAGACACGGGAAAAATGCAATGTCATTAAGCAACAAAAGAGTCCTAATACAGCAATACAGATATGAGAAAATGCAATGTCATTGAGCAGCAAAATTCTTGAAGGCAGCAGTACTAACACGAGCAAAATGCAATGTCATTGAACAATGAGGATTTATAATACAACAATACAAATATGAGAAAATGCAATGTCATTGAGCAGTAAAGATTCTTTAAGGCAGCAACATGGCAAAATGCATTATCATTGAACAATAAAGATTTATATTGCCACAATACAAATATGAGAGAACGCAATGTCATTCAGCAGTACTAACACCCTCTACCCCCCTTGATCAATTCTAAACAGACCAACTATGAAACACTCTATTATACATTATTCACTGGCCAGTGACTACTTACAGTCTTGCTGCCGACATGATGGGGCCCAAGTTGGAGCTCATATGGATCCCAGTTATTTGTAATCCACAAAGCATTAAAGGGAGGGGACCTCAATCTTATAAAAATATAAAATGATGGCCATAGCCTCTCACCACTCCGTCGAGAATATCCTAATGACCAGGTGCCATGGTTCCTCTGATGAGAAAAGTAGAAAATCACCTACCAGAACTCTGGTAATCATCTATGGCTTCTCGGTACTAGGCCCAAGGGAACTGCTTTCCTTGCTGAATCATAACAGGCATGGAACTACTGGCTTCAGACTTCTCTCCTGATTCCACAAAATACCATCATCCAGGACTTCAGCAAGAGACAAGACACAATTTGCTACTTCACTTCTCTGTCCCAAAACAGAAAAGAAAATCCAGTCACTCTGCAAGGCCCTTTTTCCCTTCAGCTGCTTGTTTCAGTCTTCCCTGCTTCAGCTAGTCTTCCAGAAATCCTCTTTCACTTTCAAAATAGTCTTTTATATCCCTGAAAAGGAGCTCTACCTTGTGGTGTAATGGAAAACTACAGCCTATTACTTCTATATGAAATACAGTGGGAGCTACACTCTCCCCCCACTTGAAAATCTTGGGTTCCCCCAAGTCAAAGGTAGATTAGCAGAAAATATTTTCAAATACTAATGCACCATCAACTGAACAATATTTTTGCATTCAAAAGATACATTCCACCAAGGGTAATCAGCCTTATGCTTAACTTGGGATGAGGTGTCACCACTGGAGTAGAAGGCATAGGGATTATGAGTCAAGATCCTCTGATGAGCTGTGGTCACAGGTTCCTGTGTACTATGTCCCAAACTGTTATAGGTAAGCCTCTGTGGAGGCCAAATCAGTCTCTGCAGTTTTGGTTTGGAAGAGACAGCTAAGGAATTTTGCTCTGAAGGTTTGTCACTCACATCACATTCAATGTCTACTTCTTCAGTACGCATGTTGTCTACTTCTAAGATCTCCTCTTGTATAACTTCACTTTTGTTTTCCATAATGGTATGACTATCCGCAGCACTATTTTCTGAAGTTTGCAAAGCAGGGCCTCCATCAGTATCAGGTTCTGTAAGAGGTACAGAAACATTACTTAGTCTATTGTTAGGTCTGGGCTGCTCGAAATGACAAGGAATGAATTCCGGTGCATTTACATTGAGATTACAGCCCACAGGGTCTTGAACATCCTCATAAAAAGCCTACTGAAACCCCAGTCATCATCACTGTCCTCCTCTCCTTCAGCAGGAGGAAGCACAGGCTCTTGAATATTGGAGAGGATAGTTCCTCTTCACCTTAGCCTTCTGGATCGCCTTGGGTTAGGCTTCCGCTGAGCCATTCTGGGTTCCGGATTCATGAGTCTCACTGATTTTGCCAAAGGCATTAAGTTGTTTTGGTGCCAGGCTTTTATGGGTCCTTCTTTCCCTTCAGGGCAAACTTGGTAGACAGGGATATTACTTAGCTGAGAACAAATTATATAAATCTCAGATCCCCAGTGGTCAGCTAGTTTACGCTTTCCTTGTAGTCCCAAATTTCTCAAAAGAACTCTGTCCCCTGGCTGCAAGTCATGCATCTTTACTTTTTTGTCATAGTGAGCCTTGTTTCACTGATGTCTTTGTCCTGTTGATTTTTCAGAAAGCTCATAAGCCTGTCTGAGGTTCTTCTTGAGCCTCTCCACATAACTGCCGTGAGATCACACTAGTGCATCATCAGCTGTGACTCCAAAGATGACGTCAACAGGAAGACGAGCTTCTCTTCCAAACATTAGGAAGTAAGGCGAGAATTCTGTAGCATCATTTTTAGTACTGTTGTAAGCATGCACCACTGTGGCTACATGTCTACTCCATTGACTCTTCTTCTCAGCAGATAGTGTCCCCAACATGTCTAGTAAAGTTCTGTTGAAATGCTCAGGCTGAGGATCCCCTTGAGGATGATAAGGAGTGGTGCGGCTTTTTTGGACTCCCAACAGAGTGAGTAGTTCATGGACAAGCTTGCTCTCAAAATCACATCCTTGATCAGAGTGTATCCTTTTTGGCAGGCCATACTGCACAAAGAACTTCTCAACTAGTAGTTTCACCACTGTAATAGCTGTCTGATCGCAAGTGGAAAATGCTTGAGCATATTGGGTATAGTGGTCTGTTACCATCAGCACATTACTCATTCTACCCTCATCCGGTTCAATGCACAGAAAATCTATACAGACCAGTTCCATGGGTCCACTACTTTCCATTTGACCCAATGAGGCAGCTCTGATCGGCAGAGTCTTTCTCTGAATACAACAAAGACATGTATGACAATAATCCTCAACATCTTGCTTCATGCATGGCTATTAGAACCTGTCTCATACCAGACCCATAGTTCTATCATAACCAAGATGACCATGTTCATCATGCAATGACCGGAGTACTACTTCTCTATACTTCTGAGGAAGCAACAATTGCCATTTTACACTGCCAAGTGCACTAGGAGATCTCCTATGCACTAGTCCATTCTGTATCTGGATTCTGTCCCATTCTTTGGCCAAAGGTCTTGCCAGAGGATGAATATCCGTGTGAAGCATGTTAACTTGTTTCTTCTCTAAAGCAGCTACCACCAGCTGACCTAAGGGGTCTTCTCTTTGATCTCTCCAGAGGTCACTGTTACTCAAAGCTGGTACTGATGAAGCCTGCAAAGTGACCAGATTACAGTAAGCTTGGGGTATGCTTGCTGCAGACAGACCCAACTTCTGGGCCCAACATTCAGTGTGTTGATAGCAGGTTGCAATCTGACACATAGCTCTCATCCCTGGTGCTGGAATGTCCACCCATTCAGCATTGGGGTGTAAATCTCCCTGAGGTCTTCTGGACAGACCATCAGCATATCCATTTTCATGTCCTGGGTGGTATTTCAAACTGAAATTATAGTTGCATAGAGCTGCCATCCATCTCTGGCCAGTAGCATGTAGCTTTGCAGTGGTCTGGATGTATGTCAGAGGATTGCTGTCAGTCTGAACTTCAAATTCAGCCCCATAGAGATAGTCATGCAGCTTGTCCACTACCGCTCACTTTAAGGCAAGGAATTCCAACTTGTGTGCAGGGTAGTTTCTTTCTGTGATGGATAAACTTCGACTGATAAAAGCCACAGGTCTCAGCTTCTTGTCATACTCCTGGTAAAGGACTCCTCCTAAGCCATCCCTGCTAGCATCCACATGTAAAGCGTATGGCTTTGTAGAGTCAGCATATGCCAGCGCAGGGGCATGTGTGAGGCAATACTTAAGCTGTTCAAATGACTCTTCTCACTCAGGAGCCCAACAACTCTCGATGAGTTCTTTAGAACCTCTCAGTCCTTTAGGCTTTTTCACAAGGATATTTTCATCTGTTTCAACTGCTTTCTCATCATTTCAGAGCAAATTGTTGAGGGGTCTTGCTATCTTTGAAAATCCTTCCACAAACCTTCTATAGTAACTGCAGAACCCCAGGAAAGATCGCAGCTCTGTGATAGTTTTGGGTCTGGGCCAAGATGTTACCTCTTCAACTTTGCTGGGATCTGTGGATTTTCCATTTGCAGACACTACATGTCCCACAAAGGTCACTGAAGGTTGGAAGAACTTGCATTTGTCCAATGACAGCTTCAGGCCTTCCTTCTCAATCCTGTCCAATACCTTCATCAGTCTTTCTTCGTGCTCCTCTAGGGTCCTCCCAAAGACAATGATGTCATCCAGGTAGACTAAGACTTCCAGGAGATGCATGTCTTCAACTGTTCTTTCCATGATTCTCTGGAAAGTTGCCAGTGCATTTGATAAACCTTGAGGTAAGCGATCAAACTCAAAAATTCCCAAAGGGGTAATGAAAGCAGTCTTTTCTTTAACTTCTGGGTGCAAAGGGATTTGATAGTATCCACTCCTTAAGTCTAGCACACAGAATCACTAACTGCCCACCAGGCAATTTAGAGCATCTTCAACCAGGGGAGTTGTATACTGGTCTATAATGGTTCACTGATTCGGAGTACGATAGTCAACACACATGCAAATTGACCCATTATTTTTCCTGACAACGACAATTTGAGAGGCATATGGACTTCTTGACTCTCAAATTATCCATGCGGATTTTAGTTCTTACAAATGTTTTCTTAAGTCTTCCAGGTCTTTTGGGGCTACTCTTCTGGAACGTTCCCTGAAGGGCCGGTCATCTTTTACTCTTATTCGGTGTTCTGCACTTTTTGCACAGCCCACATCTAGTTCACTAGTAGAAAAACAATTTTTCTTTTTCATTAGTAGCTCTTTAACTCTGGTTAGCCACTCAGGGGGCAAGAGACCACCTCCTATCGCAATACCTTCCAGCTTCAACTCGTTGGCTCTGCTCTTATTCCTTGTCAACACAGAAGCAGGTAAGACAGTGGCAGCATAAACATTTCCCAAATGCACTTGTGAACACAGGACAATGGGAGTACTTCCTTTATTTTTCAACCCCACAGGCAAAGTGTCGTAAGGATGCTTTAACTTGTCCGCAGGCCAAACTTGTGGTACTAGTTCCAGCCCCGGTGGCAAGTCACTTCCTGGATCTGATTCCATCATGAGATGAGAGGAAACTGTTTGTCCACACATCCTCACTTTGGCTCTCAAGCAGGTGACCTGACCAAGATGAATTCTATCCTCTTTCCCCGAAAGGGTCCACACATGACTACTTTCATCTTTCTTAATATCCTTCTCCTTTTGAAGGGCAAAGAAAACTAGTCTCAGGAGAGGAGGTAGTGCTGGGTGTTCCTGGGTCAACTGAGGTAGTAGCATTCTTCTGACAAGGTCAGTATTTTTCCCCACTAAAATAGATGCTGAATCCTTTCCTTTTGACCTGGGGCATACAACAGCGAGTGTTTCAAAAACTTCTGTTGACTCAACAACTGAAGTGGAAAATTCTAACTTGAGTGAGACATAACCATCATAAGGGAATTTCCTGCCACGTAGCCCCCAGATCTCCAAATCTTCTAACTTTTCAAGTGGAAAATGCTTTAAGTATTTTAGGTAGAAGTCTGTGTACAGAATGGCGATTTGTGCACCAGTATCCAACAGTGCTTTACTATACACTCCTTCTATTTTTACTGACACAACAGAGGACGGTCCCAGTAGGCCAGTCAGCATGTGATTGAGGTACCACCGGTTGACCTCACCATTTTAACAGATAAGAGTCTTGCTTAGTAATGCTTTGTGGTCTGAGATGCTGCGATTTTGGCTGAGATGGCTTTCCAATTCAGTTGTTCACCTCAGATGAGCTAGAAGTGTGCATAGTAGGTAGTCTCTCTCTCTCTCCTATTACAAGGGTTAGTGTGGAAAGGAGATCCAGGATGCTGTCTCTTGATGTTAGATTTTATGGAGCTCTTTGTAACTGGGAACTCAGCTGGCTCCTTCACTGAGGCTGTTTGAAGTTTCCCTGCATTTCACTAGCCAATAATAGTTTGTTCACTCTTTTCAGGTTCTCTGCATTAGGATACTGTCAATTTATATGCCCTGCCTCTCCACAGCGAAAACAAAATCTAGTAGGAACTCTGAGCACTGGCTGATTTGGTTCTTCCCTGAGTCCTTTCATGGAGGTTCTAGATGATGTATTCCTCCCTTCAGTTAAAGTTACCACGGCTTTCTGCAATTCTGCAACTGTCTTGGTGACTCGAGCTACGGCGTCTGTCAGGGAAGACACCTGCATCTGCAACTGTGACACCTCCACATTGCAGATACTCTGAGCCATGACTCCTGTTTGAGTAGTGAGCATGGCTATAGGCTTCTGCTGGTGTTTACTCACTGTTTTAGTTGCTGTTGAACACTGAGATTTGGCTTCCAACAGGGCTTCCTCTTCCCTCACCTCTTTGACCAACTGAGAATAAGTTAGAGTCTCTTCCCTATTTCTCCTCCCCATTTTCCACACAATGGGGTCCATAGCTTGAGCTCCCTGTAAAATTTGTCCAGTCCGTACTTGGTCAGCTACTTTCAGATCCACCCCCTTCTTTAGGATGATCTGGTGGAGCATTTTATCTAATCACTTAATGTCATCAGATAGTTTCTCACCAACTTCTTGGTATGTATGTTCAAACTGATACAGTAGTTCAGCAGCCCTCTCGGTCCTTCCATACACATCTTGCAGTACTCCTAAATAGTCCTTGGCCGTGCAATCTTGCTTACCCATCCTTCAGTTGCGTATGGTATCCGCAGCTAATCCCTTTAGACTTTCAGCTATCCGCTGCTTCTTCTGTGATTCTGGGATATCCCACTCCTCTAGGGATTGTGAAGCCTGATTCATCCAGGATTCAAAATCTTCCTCTCCCTGAGGTGTGAGTTGTTTGCCAGAAAAGAAATGCAATTTGTGGAAGCCAAACCCAGTGAATGGCTGTGTAGGCTTTAAGCATTTTTCTACAATACTTCCCAAAGCATTCAAAACTTCAGGCCCTATAGTATTTATGGGCAGTGAAGCTGCAGCTTCTGGTGTAAGGTTCTGACCTACTTGGATAGCTTCCACAGGTATTTTTGCTGTTGCTGAGGTAGTGCACTTCTCAGGGATTACCACACGGACTGCACTATCACCTGAAATTTGTACACTCGAAGGTATGTGCTCATACACTAAAGGACTTTTCCATTCTAATAGGGTCCACAGTGCTGTCCAACAAAAATCCACGCTCCACAACTGGCAAGGATCCTGTGACTTGATGTATTTGCATATCAGTCCATGTGACCCCTGGCAACACCAGAAATAAGCAATGCTCAGTAAGCAATGCTCTGACTGAGCATTGTGCTGTTTGCACCACTTAGCGGCTACTTCTGGGTTCATGTTTCTGCTGGATTTGCTTTCTACATGTACAGGGGAATAGGGTGGAGTCCAAGGCAGTACAGGAAATCCCGGATGAGCCTCCAAATGTAGCTCACCCGCAGGTGTTGCTGAAGAGATATGGGTTCCTTCCTACCTGACTCTGATGACTGTCCTGGATAAAGTAGGGGAACAGTTGAGGTAAAAGAGCATCGGTTGTGCTAGATGGTCAAGGAGATGGGGCTTTAGTTGGACTTAGTGAAGGAAAGCAACTCCACAATCTACTGTCCATACTTAGGAAATATTTGTCAGACACAAATAAGTCTAAAATGATTTTAGAGCAGTTCTGTTGATGCACTTCATCCTGTTCATGATTACTGCATATGTGCACCCCAGGCCTTGTTCCAGTTCCCAGCCCATTGCTGTCTGAGCCTGACAACCCACTTAATCTCATTCTCATTGCCTGAGAATCTTGTATTGCAACGCACATTGCCTAATGGATAAAATGTGACAGTTTCATGTATTGATGGCACTTCTGATGTCACTGAAGCTTAGCTGGAGCTTTACATTAGTGACACCAGAATAACTAAGGAGGGCTTTTGGTTTTCGTACCTGATAAACTTTACAGCTGTGGTGGAGGTAAAGTCATACTAATTCCCTTAAGCCTAAGGCCTTGTCTGTCCCATTCCCCATCTCAGCCCTGCACTGAGGCAGTACCAATAGACATAATACATGAGAGGCTGTAAGTGCCTGTTATTAGGATGCTTCTACAGCCTGATAAAGATGAAACAGTTCTTAAATGTAACTCAAAATGAATTTTGAAAACATAGACATTAAAAGGCACCTAAATGGATCCTCAAAACACTTTGGCACGTTGGATATGCAAGTCTTCTGAGGATTAATCACACTAAAATAACAATAACCCATTCTATAACTATTCATTTAGTTACTATATTACACAGCTAGCCTTATCAAATAATCTCAACAATAATGTAAGTGAATATGTAGTGGAAGTGAAGAGTAGATTTAAGTGTTAGTGCTGACGGAGACATCACCTGAAGACCAATGTGCAGACATTTGTAATACTGCCCAGGAGGTGGCAACAAAAAAAATTCCAAATAATAAATATTAAATAGGAAATGTCTGTATGTGGGGGCTTTCGAAGTAGCTGAGTAAAGAGAAACTAATGCAAAAGTTAATGGATGCCAGAAAAATATGTCATACTGAATGCAGACTTTCAGAGAAGTAGGAAGAAAGATAAGGAGCTATATTTAAATGAGCAGTGCAAAGGACTGAACCAATACAATAGAATGAAAAAGGCAAGATCTGTTCAAGAAGGTTGACTATATTAAGGAAAGCTTTGAGGCAAAAATGGACATGATAAAAGACAAAGTGGGACGTATCTAACAGAAGCAGAAGCTATTAAGAAGAAGCAACAGGAATACATGGAATTATATAAGAAGGACACTAGCATCACTTATTCATAGGATGGCATATTCTGTAATCAAGAGCCATACATCCTGGAAAATGAATCTTGCATAGGCCTTTAAAAGCTTTGCTAATAAGAAGGCCATGGGAGGTGATGGAATTCTAGCCGAATTGATTAGAATTCAATAAAATAATGCTGTTTCACTGATGTTTGGAGCCTGATATCCAGTTTGGAAAACATGGCAGTGGCCATTAGATTGGAAAATGTCAGTTCATATTCCAGTCCCCAAAAAAGTAATAAATTACTGACTGAACAATTGCACTTGTCTCTCATACTGACAAGGTAATGGTCAAGATCTTGTAAGCTAGACTCCAGCAATATATAGAACGAGAAATGCCAGATGTAGAAGCTGGTTTTAGAAGGGCAGAAGCACCAAAGATCCAATTGCTAGCATCTTCTAGATAATTGCTAACATTTGCGAGATAATGAGAAAAGCAAGGGAGTTGCAGAAAAAAATACAATTTATTGACTACTCTAATGCCTGTGACTGTATGAGCCATAACAACTCTGGCAAGTGTTAGAGAAATGATGGTACCGGATCATCTTATTTGCCTCATGAAGAATTTGTGTGCAGAACAAGAAGCAACAGTTAGAGCCAGATATGGAGTAACTGACTGGATCAACAATGGGAAAGAAGTGTGACAAGGTTATGTTGTCAGCCAACTTATTCAATTTATATGCTGAATAGATCATGTACAATGCTGGGTTTTACTGCATCAGATGGTAGAATCAAAACTGCCTGGAGAAACTTCAGGTATGCAGGTGATACCACCATGATAGCTAAAAGTGAGGAAGAGTTGAAGAGTCTGTTGAGGAAGGAGAAAGTAGGAAAAAAAACACAGTCTGGTTGTTCAACATAAAAAAATATATAAAATGATGTCATCTAGCCCTATCAATTCTTTGTGAATCTAAGTCAAGGCAGTGGCAAGATCAGTTTTACTTTCCTGGGTTTAAAAATCTCTGCAGGTGGTGATTTGAGTATTGAATGTAAAAGATGTTTGATTTTTGGAAGGAAAGATCTAGCAAATATGGATAAGATTTTAAAGATCAAAAACGTCATATTGTCAACAGAGGTCTATATGATCAAAGCAATGGTTTTCACAGTAGTTACACGTGGCTGCAAGTGCGTGGCTACAAATAAGGCCATGTGCTGGAACACTAATGCTTTTGAACTGTGGTATCTGAGAAAGCTTTTGAGAATTCCCTGGACACAAAGAAGATCAAATCAGTCAATACTAAAGGAAATAAATCCAGACTGTTCACTAAAAGGCCTAATAGTAAAACTATTGCTGTTCATCTGCCTTAGCTTCTGCCACCCCTCTTCATCTGCCTTTGAACTTTCCAAGCATCAGAAGCAAAATCTTTTTGTCAGTGAACAGTTTCTTCATGTAGTGGAACTCCGACTGAACTCTTATACATGCGGTTGGGGGTTGGCATAATGGCTGAGTTGTTTACCTCACAAACACAAGAGTTTGAAGTAGAACTTGGATAGAATTAAAATGGTCAACAAGGACAGATATCCTGGACTTTCTTATGAACCTATACATAGTATGAAAAGATTATTGGACGTGGTGTAGAATTTGAAACAGTAGAAAAATGACTCAGGACCTCTGAGAGAGCTGTTAAAGGAGTAGATGTTGCTCAGTATAATATGGTACGCAACAAATCAAATCACACCTGTCTGTTGACCTTTAGAGCCAGGACCCAAGATACCAGGTAGAAGGCAAATGGTATACATTCTTATTTGACAGCTGAGTTTACACATGGCATGAAAAAAACATAGTTATTTGCCAATCCAGATGATGAGCTTTAATATGCAGCAAAACTGTTCAAAATGATGTTTATTATGTCAGTATGGTGAGAAACTGTTTGACAGATCAGGCTTTATAAGGATTTGTATGTGCATGTTTTGCAGCAGCAGTTTACAACGAGCTATTTAGCCATTTATTTCATGCCAGCATTCCTAAGTTCTTGCAGGATGACTTTTCATGTCACCCTTTCTTTCCTTTCTTTAACTCCTTTAATTTCTAGTGGTTTATTCAGTACAATTTATTTTCTTTTATCCAATATGCCCATCCAATGTTATTGTAAAGTGAGTCTTATGGTAATTGTCTAATATTCAGAGACTCATTAATGTGAGTCCCAGAGCAGTGAGACTGAATGAATGAAAATGTATATATCCTAAATACAAAAGAGACATTTCTCAGGATATTTCATTTTCTTTCAGGTATGGTGATATGGGGGTGGGGCTTTCCTCTTGCAAAAACATAAAAGGAAATCAGAAATTTTCAATATTCTCCATTCTTCTGTACTGGGGGCTGATGTACTTGCCCTTCTCATGGTAATACGTAGTGGGGTTTGCCTGCAAAAGAAAGAAAGAACAGAAATGTTTAATATTCACAATTCTTCTGTATTTTCATACTTTTTTTTGCATAATCCCAATCATTAGCGGACCGGAGTTCTGCTGTGGCAACCCCTAACCGGGAAAAGCCGAAAGATACAAAAACCAGGCTTCTATAAAGCCAGAGCACTGACAAGCTAAAAGAAAAACACTTGTGAAACCAAGGCTAGAGAGAACTGAGTTAACAATGTTATGTAAAACTGTAATACATTTTCTTCTTTCTTTTCTGTCTTGTTCATCTACAGTTGGTGTTGTTCTCAAGGACAGTGGAATGTGTAACTTTTGTCTTTCTGAATGTCAAAGAACAGAGAATGTCTTCAGATGTGCTGGATCTCAATCAAAGATTAAAGACCAAGAATTATTATAATGACCAATGAACATAATTGTTTGCATACTGTTAAGACACCAGGGATGGAAGGAAACATGTGTGAATGTGTATTTCTCTGTTTGCATTAACCTACATATATCTGAATTTGTATTTGCACTGTTTTCTTTACTATTTAAGTGAAGTTCATGTATAAACCTTTAATCTCTTGTGGCTGGCATTTATTTATTAGATGTATGCATTGGTGTTCAGCTGTGAAGAGGATAATCATTAGTTAAACTACTGGTTAATAAACTGCATGACATATATCTCCCATTAGACTGCTAGGCTGACTACCAGTGAAAGAAATATTAACTAGTCTATTTTATATTTGTCTTGATTTAAGTGCTGCAGGTAACTGAAAGTCCCTGTTTTTTCCAGTGTGGTGCCAGTACTACCATGCTGGGAAAAAGGCTGCTGTAAACTGGAGAACTTTACCAATCTTCCTTAGTAATTGTGTGTGTGTGTGTGTGTGTGTGTGTGTGTGTGTGTGTGTGTGTGTGTGTGTGTGTGTGTGTGTGTGTGTGTGTGTGTGTGCACCCACGAGCATGTATGTGTGTGAAAATCATTTGTATGAAAGGTAAATACTATAGATACTGTGGCACTGGAAGACACTGATTCACAGAGAGAGAGTGGAGAGACAGGAGCATAGGTTGATTGGCTAAAGACTCAGCTCTGGAAGTGGTCTTTGTACACTCCAGTTTGCTACTGAGAAGACCATTTCCTTTATGCTTACAAAGCCAGGTCATACATGTGGATAAGTTACTGAAACAGGCTTAAGTACATTTTCTTGCCATATTGTCAGTATCAGTGGAACAACAGGTAGTACACTCACCTTTGGTGCAGAAGCCTGTGGGTTCTATTCCCACATAGGGTAGATCAACTTCTAACAGTGCAGCATAAGGGAGGTACTGCAGTCCTCAATGTGCCATCCTTTGGATGAGACATAAGTTGGTAGTAGTTCAAGTGGATGTAAAAGATATCATGGCACCTATTGAAAAGAGTAGTGGAATTTCCCTAATGCCCTGGTTAAATTTCCCCAGTAGTATACATTTCACCTTGGGTCTCCCCTGAAAAGAGGCTACTAACCCATGTCAACAAAGAATAAATAAAATTATTTCACCTCTGGCTGGCAGTGGTGGGATTAAAACCCAATCAGTCCCAGCAATGTTGATGTCAGTGGATGGGATCCTGCCATCTGGATATCATGTTGATGGCAGCAATATCAGCATACCATTTGGTGGCAGTAGTGATAGCCAGCTTCACAGGCTCACAGTTAGTTACTAGTCTTTTTTAATATAGTACATAGGTTGACTGTGATTTTCAAACAGTGGGTATTGGGAGTAACTGTCGAAGGTAAATTATCTGATGGTGTGTGCTGTAGAAGACATGTCTTACTCCTTTTTGGCATTCTTTATAATTATACCTACACATGATTTTTTTCAGGCCTCTGTTCTATTACTCAGAACTAGACAATTTACATAACCTGAACTATTAAGTAAATCCAACTGCCATAAAGAGTTACGAATCCTATTATCAGAAAATGCAGCATCACTGTTTTGTTTTGTTTTTTTGGTGTGTCTGTCCATAAATCAGCTCTTCTTTTGGGTTAGTTCAGCCTACTATCCACGTCTTTGTGGTAGCAGGGAAGTTGTGTGGTTACCATCTTGGTCCTCTGAAATATTCTCATTCATTTTCTATTTGTTGTGGCTGGAAGAGGTGACATCATGACACCGCAGCACTAAGCATCCTCCTACCCTCGGAAACAGCATGAAAAGTCATGAATTAGCTGTCTGTAATCTCTGCAGGGAACAATTAATGGGCCAAGCTGTTCTTCAGCACTTTTCCAGGAAACACAGCTGCTTTCTGAGAACCAAATATTTCCTGCCCTAGATGAACTTCCTGGGGGGATCATGTCTGTTTTATACCTGAGTCACAAACTATAGAGATGAACGCCCTGTGCAAATAGTTTAGCTAATGCATTCCTGCACAAAACTACAGGAAAAAGGTTTGGACGTACAGTTCTGACTTCATCTAGAGCTTGTACTGTTTACCATTTCTTCATTTGATGCACTGGTACCTAAAGACAAAAATGCAATGGCACTGCAGTGTGGTGAGTGTAAATGCAAATCCACCAGTGAAGCAAGAACATAAATAAAAGTCTGAAGTAACTGTTTGGGAGAAGGGAGATGTTTGTGACAAAGAACACTGCCTCTGGTAGAACAGCTATTTTAATACACCTAGTATAATAACATAGCAATGCTGTACAACTGTTTTTAAAATATTAAGAAGGCATTATTACTTTCTGTTAGTGACACAATTTAAATGCACTCTTTCACAAAATATATGAATGCAAAATCCTTCCTGCAAGTCTAAAATATTTCTTATATACCTTTACCTTTGACATCAGATCAGGTTCTAACCATAAGCAGTTTAAAAAGGGTCAGCAAAAAAACTAAAACCACACTCTGTGTACCAGAAGTTTAACCCTGTTATCTACATAGCATGTTGTGAGTAATCTAGATCATGCATGTTAGATTAATGAGGATCCAAGTAAGAAGTATGTTAACAACCAAGACCTGGTAATGGATTGTTGCGAACTGTAAATGCAATAGTGTTTGTATCAGTCTGCAGTACTCATATACTGTATTTGTCTTACAGGTAACACAAAAGCTTGACATCAAAGGAAACAATATTAAAGTGATTCCAAATGGAGCTTTTCTTCAAATTCCTTATCTTACCTACTTGAACATTCAAAACTGCAACGTTGAAAGTATAGAAGAGGGTGCATTTAGAGGCCTTGGACGGCTAAGTTACCTGAACCTGGGGCTTAATAAAATTACCATCATTCATCAGGAGTCGTTTGATGGATTATCATCTCTTAAACAGCTCATACTGGACAAGAATAGTATAGAAGAGATAAAACCAGGTGCATTCAGCCAATTAGGTTTTTTAAACTTCTTGAACTTGGGAGAGAATTTTTTGGTCTACTTACCAGATATGGTCTTCCAAGGACTGCAACAGATCAAATGGATTCGCTTATCTAACAATATGCTTAATATTATTGCAGATGGGGCTTTTGCCACAATAACAAGTTTACAGAGATTAAGTCTGAACAATAATGAGCTACAATACCTTCCTACAGAAGCTCTTTCCAAGTTAGTTAATGTCATTAAGCTGGAGATGGGCAACAATCCCATGACGTACATTGGTGAGGAAGCAGTTAACATGCCTTCTCTGAAAATTCTCTTGATGGACAACATGGCTCTTCAGGATGTTTCTCATAAGGCCTTTGAGAAAACTCCCAAGTTGACTGTTCTTGATCTCAAGAACAATCAGCTAAGGGTTCTTCAACCACTGGATGGAGTTGACCAGCTAAAAGTGTTCAATCTAACAGGAAATCCAATTATATGCAACTGTTATATGCGTCCTTTTAAAGAATGGATGGACAAAGCTCGAATTAATGTAGACCTTATCTGTGCTGGGCCAAGTACGTATAGAGGAGAGAAACTGGAAGCTATAAGGCCTATAAATCTAAAATGTGAAAGCTATCCTGAAGAAGAACACTTGCCTGTCCTGCCTGTTACTCAAAAACCAAAGAAAGAAGGTGCTACACCCTGTCCGGAAAACTGCGATTGCAGTTCTGACCTGCAACACTCTACCTGTGAGAACAAAGGCTTGCATAAGATACCAAAGGGATTTCCACCCGACACAAGACTTTTAGATATGCGCTATAATGAGTTCTACACAGTTCCCAGAAATGCATTCTCTGATATGAAAAATGTTATCTCACTCCACTTGCAGAACTGCAAAATTGATGACCTTCAGCCTGGTGCATTTTTGGGCATGAAAAAACTTGTGTATCTGTATTTATCAGACAATTTGATTTCCACCCTAAATCCAGCAGCCTTTGAGGGAGTCCCTCAACTAACATACTTATATTTAGAACACAACAGGTTTACAAGTATTCCAAAGGGTGCATTCAAACTTCTACCCAACCTCCTTTCCTTGCATTTACAGTACAATTCTATCAGCTATGTTACAGGTGAAAACCTGGCAGGTGCTGAAAAATTACGTTGGTTTTACTTAAGTGGAAACAACATCAACTATATTGGCTCTGACGCCTTCAACTTTGCTGAAGAGCTTGAAAAGCTGCATCTTGATGATAACCAGATTTCAGAAGTACCAATTCATGCCCTGAAAAAGATGCCCATTTTGGAAGAGCTGAAGCTGTCTAAGAATCCTATTAAACAAATTGGCAATTTTGCCTTCCTCCCATTGGCTGATTCTTTGAAAAACATCTACTTAGATAACATGGGACTGGAAAAGGTAATATATACAGGATGAGGCAACAGTGCACATTGCATTATCTTTCTCAGTTTGTTTCATTCTTTGCTCTCCAGAATTTTCCCAGTAGTTGTAGTTGCCATGGTTACAGTATATACTGAATTTTAGTATGGAAATAGACTACCTTGATAATATGTGTCAGTGTTATTCCTAAGTTTGGGAAACTGAAAGTTAAGCTATAAAATATATATTTATGAAAGATAAGGAATTTGTTCCTATTATAATCAGGCTCCACAGATTTCCTTATAGTAAAACTGCTCATTGTGCACATGAAATCTTATCTCTTGAAGAAATATTTTATAGTTCTAGCTAATATGTTGTCATATTCTTTATCTTGATTTAAATTACACATCTTTGGACATTCATTGCCAGAGAATTGCACAGGCAGAGAAAGAGATAAAAACTAAGGAGGGTACTCTGAGTGACCAGGAAAGGGAAACTTGCACAGTAAATCTACTGATGAAAAGGTATTACACCAGACAAAAGGTAATTGTGTTCATCCATGTTTATCAGTATAGACTAATGGTAACATGGAATGGTCTGATTATGTGTCAATAATGTGGTATGAAACACATGACCCATCAGACGTTTTTAACTGAATACTGTTTCCTTTTTGAGCTTTTTCAGGAGGTGAAGCATCTGTTGAATCTTCTTGACTATATGGTTGGTATTAGCAGGCCAGGAGAGGTCATCAGAGATATGAAGGCCCAGGAACTTAGTTGTTTTGACATTCTCTACTACCTCCCTTTTGATAGCGAGTGGTTGGTGAACTGTTGCCTTTCTCCTGAAGTCCATAATCATTTCTTTGGTTATGCTACTAAATTCTAGGAGCTTAAACCAAAAACTGTACACCTTGGAAATAAGGTTGCCACCCATCCCGTTGTCAGCGGGACACTCACGGGTTGAGCTGCCTCATCCCATTGCCCACTGTGCAAAGTAGTGGGACTTGAAAAGTCCTGCTTTTTAATCGCACTGAATTGCCGTGGAAAAGCCGCAATTACTTCCGGCTTTTCCACGGCAATTCAGTGACGTCACTAACCCAGACCTGCAGGCAAAGCTGCTGCCTGTTAGGTCCGGGTGCTTTAATTCATGCAGCAATTGGCTGCAATTTATGAAAGGGGTGGGGATTGGGGTAGGAAGAACCCTGCAAAGATCGTGGCTGTAGGAGCACTTTGTTTTAAGCACTTCTACAACTGCTAAAACAATGACAGAGATTTGTTTTTTGTTTTTTTTTCTAATGACCCAGCAATCCATCCATTTCTCCAGTCAGTCAGCCATCCATTCAGCCAGTCAGCCAGCCATCCATTCATCCAACCAGCCTGCCAGCCAGCCATTCATCTAGCCAGCCAGCCAGCCAATCAACCAGCCAGCCATCCATCCATTCATCCAACCAGCCAGCCATCCATCCATTCATCCAACCAGCCAGCCAGCCAGCCAGCCAGCCAGCCAGCCATCCAACCAGCCAGCCATACATTCATTCATCCATTCATGCAGCCATCCATCCATTCATGCAGCCAGCCACCCATTCATTCAGCCAGCCATCCATTCATTCAGCCAGCCAGCCATTCATCCATTCATACAGCCAGCCATCCATTCATGCAGCCAGCCATCCATCCAGCCAGGCATCTATTCATGCAACCATCCATCCAGTCATTCATCCTTCCAGCTGCTACTCCCACCAACCAGCTATCCACTCCAGCAGCCAGCCAACCAGCCACTCCAGCAGCCAGCTAGCCAGCTAGCTAGCCACTCCACCAGCCATCCGTCATAACCATAACAGCATCTCCTTCACCACTACTGTGGTGAAGTCATGGTAGAGGGTGTGGCCAGTGTCATATTAGCCTCACCCTCATGTCCCACTTTGGCCTGCTTAAAAGGTGGCAACCCTACCTGGAAACGCTTCTATCACTCAAGGATATAGATGTCTGTGCAGTCATAGAAACCTGGTTCAAGGTCTCAGAGAGTACCCCGGCATTGCAAGGCTTCAATGCCTTCCACACCTTCAGACCACAAAACGAACACATGAGAACCAGAGGAGGCAGTGTTTCTATCTATATTAGAGATAGATTCACCTCCCGACAAGTTAGACTGGACAACTCCATGGAGTTACTCCAAGTTCAGATTACTGTGGGTAAGACCTCCATTCAAGTCATAGCTTGTTTTAGATCCCCCTGCATGGATCATGATGTGCACCAAGCCTACTTGACCAAACTGGAGTCAATCCAAATATTGCCAAATACTCTGGTCATGGAGGATTTCAGTTATCCCACCATCAACTGGGAAACCTACTTTAACCCTAACTCACTAGCACAAAGTTTCTTGACTGTGTTAATTCAAATGCCCTGGAACAAATTGTTCAAACCCCAACAAGAGGAACAAACTTACTAGATGTGGTCCTCACTAACATGACAAACAGATGCACCACCGCAACTGTTGGACCCACATTAGTTAAACCTGATGACAAATCAGTCGCCTTCGAACTGGCACTAACACCGAACTCGCAAAGGGTTAAGTCAGACTACAAAACTACACCAAGGCAAACTATACCCTCCTAGGGGAAGGTATAAATGCATTCCAAGCCTCACCCCCGGCTAGAAGTTGTAACTACACCAAAGCTTACACTAAACCCTGTACTGTCACTTGTATAAGTTTATAGACTCAGCTGTTCCAGAGACAATCAAAGCGAGAGTCCCAAGTAAAAACAAGCTGCCCTGGTGGACATCCAGCATCAACAAACTTTACAACAAATGCAAAAAGTTGCTGTGTAAGAAAACTAAGGTGAAGCCCCAACACTGGAAAAGTACCCTCCTCAGCTTCAACAGGCAAATAAGACAACATGTCAAATCTTTTAAAGGTAACTTTGAGAAAAACTTAGCAATCACAGCCAAGGATAACCATAAGGCCTTTTACAGCTATGTACGTAGCCTAAAAGATAGGACCCAAGCATGTGCCGAACTAGTGACTTACAGTATCACACAAACTGATCCCGCAGAGATAGCAAACCTACTAGCGGACAGATTTGGTGAAAATTTCACTCCATTATCATTATGAGAATAGACAGCATCCCTGGCTGTCTTCTAAACAAACTAAAACATTTTTATTTATTTATTTATTTGACATTTGTTAACCAGGTTAGTCTGACTAGGCAGAGCCCTTTTTCAGCAGAGACCCGAGGAGAAAAGCTCCAATCTTACATTACTTAAACATAATTAACATACAGACAGATGTTGCAAAAGAGAAAAAAATGAATAAGTAATATTATCTGTTTCAGCCATGTTGAGTGGGGGTAAGGAGACTTTCTTGGAGAATATGATCAAGAAGCTGTTTGTGAATACATTTTTCAAGTATTTTTGGACAGGGGAGATAAGATGGAGATAGGTCTGAAATTAGAGGGGCCTGTTGCTGTACTGCCTTTTTGCAGTGGAATAACAGAATTTTTTTTCAGATATTGGGCACGGGGCTTTCCTTGATAGATTTGTTGATTAGTATAGAGATAGGGAAAGCAACAGAATTAGCAGCTAGTTTTAGGAAGCAAGGAGGTAAGTTGTCGATGGTGAGCATGTTTTACGTTTGGACAAAAGATTTGATGTAAGATGTGGGGACTGGTTTAAGAGAGAATGTGGGAGAACTGGTAATAATTGGTGGGGGGGGGGTAGGAAACTAGTTCAATTATTACATAAAACACACATTCTGTATAAGATGATAAAGTATAAGTAACAGAGATTTATCATCAGGGATAAAGACAGGATAGTGGGAAAATACACAAATGTAGAAAAAAGACTGCACAGTTTGAGTATATTCATAAGAAAGTTGTAGTAAGAGGAATAATGATCTAGCACACAAGTGAAGAGTATATAGTTGAAGAAGAGTACTAAGGTATATGATAGTAGCTAGTTGTTGTTGTTGTTGTTGTCTTTTGGCTTTTCCCGGTTAGGGGTCGCCACAGCGGAGCTCCTGTCCACTAATGATTGGCAGTAGATTTTGATGAACACCGAGGTGCCAGCTCGATGTTCAAACTTCAACGAAGGCATGCCCATTTACGCATGTCTTTCGAACGCCCACCCAACCACAGGGAGGACATGTAGACTCCACACAGAAGGCACTCCCTGCACTCCAGATAGTAGCTAGTATAGAGCAGAAATAAAAAACAGAGGGAAAAGTAAATGGAGTAAAAACTAGAAAGAGAACAGGTAGGGAGCCAGTGACAGGAGCAAGTATGGTAATATCTGTGAGGGCAATAGTCTATGGTAGAGGAAGGTAGTTTATGTTGGGTTCTGGCAGAGGCATGTCCATGATTTGTGGAAGTAGTCTTTAATTACTATTTTAAAGGTGTTAAAGTCTGTGATACATCTGGTATTTTGAGGTGGTTTGTTCCATGCATTTGCTATGGAATAGCTATAAAGTAATTTACCAATATTTTTGTTGGGCATGTAGACTTGCAGTAGGTTGTGTTGAGAGCTGCGGAGAGAGCAATTGGGAGTATAGGGCTGGATGAAAGTGGAGTGAGAGGGCCAGGAAGAAGGCTGATGTACAACTGAGTGTGCCAAGAGAAGCTGTGGTATTAGGATTTGGTGATGAAATTCTAGCCATTGCAGGTTTCTTAAGGTGATGCAATGGTGAGTGAGGTAAGGTAGGCTGGAGGCAAACCTAGCTATTTTGTTATAGGTGAGTTCTAGTTTAGTGAGAATGTTTTACTGGAGGTGTGTGAGAATAGGGGCTGCGCAGAGCAGTGTGGGGAGTAGAAAGGCTTGTGCAAGAGAGTCTAGAAGCATTTGTGAGGTATTTATTATGTCTATAGAGCAAACCTAGTTTTTGATGGGTCTTTTTTATGCACTGCTGAATGTGTAGACTGAATTTGAGGTAGTCATCGATTATAACACCAATTAGTTTGATATGAAATTCAGATGAGATGACAGTATTATTCAGAGAGGAGACAGAGAAGGACATTTTATGATGATGAAGAGAGGTAGGGAGAAACAAGAGGAGTTTAGTTTTCTTAGTGTTCAGTAGTAGTTGGTGGGAGGTGAGCCATCTTTCGACATAGTAGAGGGATTCTTGGGTGAGGGTATGAAGGTGTGTGATACTGTCAGAGCAGGAGATAATTGTGGAATCATCGGCATATTGAATGATGGTTGAGTGAGGACAAGAAGAGTGGAGGTCATTAAAAAAGATGTTGAAAAGTGGGGGACCAAGGATGGAGCCTTGGGGCACCCCAGTTTGTACTGGCAGGAAGGGAGAGAAGTTGGATTGCCATTTCACAGCCTGGAATCTATTTGAGAGGTAGCTGGAGAACCATGATATAGTAGAGTTAGAGAGGTTGAAAGAAGCAAGTCTGAATAATAGTAGTTTATCAGAAACGGCATCAAAGGCTTTGGATAGATCAAGAAACAGGCAGGAAACTAATTTACTGTTATCACGTGCTTTTGCAATAATATTAATAAAGGAAGTTAGAGTAGTAGCAGTACTGTTTCAGCCATGTTGAGTGGGGGTAAGGAGACTTTCTTGGAGAATATGATCAAGAAGCTGTTTGTGAATACATTTTTCAAGTATTTTTGGACAGGGGAGATAAGATGGAGATAGGTCTGAAATTAGAGGGGCCTGCTGCTGTACTGCCTCTTTGCAGTGGAATAACACAGAATTTTTTCCAGATATTGGGCACAGGGCTTTCCTTGATAGATTTGTTGATTAGTATAGAGATAGGGAAAGCAACAGAATTAGCAGATAGTTTTAGGAAGTGAGGAGGTAAGTTGTCAACTGATGGTGAGCATGTTTAATGTTTGGACAAAAGAGATTTGATGTAAGATGTGGGGACTGGTTTAAGAGAGAATGTGGGAGAACTGGTAGTAATTGGTGGTGGGGGGGTAGGAAATAGTATCAGTTTTGGTGAGGCTGTGAATGGAGTTGATGAAGAAGGAATTTAAAAGTGTAGCTGTCTCAGAGGGGGAGCTGTTTGGGCAGGGATTGGGGGGGGCACCCAGGATACAGTAACTTATTAATGAATTGCCAAAATTTTGAGGGGTTAGAGAGTGGATTGTTAAGTGGTTTATGGAAAAAAAACTTGTTTGTCAAGGATGACCTTTTTTGGTAAATTGCGGAGTTCTCCTGTTAGTAACAGCCTGCATTTCATTTCTGAAAACCTGTGAGAGACTGCTTTTCAATCTATCTGGAAATATACAGAGCTAAGTATATTTTTTTTGGTTTAAGAGTTTGTACTGTTAATTGTTGCTTATAGTTTTTCAGGTCTCTGCTGAAAGTGTTTTGTCCCACCCTTCCTATTTCTGGTGTGTAGTTTAAATTTGGTGGCTTTTGCAGTTGCCCGCCCCACTGTAAATTTGATCTGGGACACTCCCCCAGTCCCATCTCTTTACCACATTCTACCTAATAAACTCCTTCTGCACTTGCTTTTAGTCCTTTTTAATTTAATTGCATTTTTTAAACTGTGTTTGGTCTAATATTGCTACATACTCGTGTGCTAGCTTGCACTGCATTGTGAATTGTTTTTACTACTGTTTTGGTACTTTTCTGTAAAAAAAAAAAAAAATACTATAAGCCTGTTTCCTACCTTTCCCGTAACTAGTGTAATCCAGATACAGATTTGCTGTATCCAGGACTGTATGTAAGCTTCTGACCCCCACCCCCCCAAGACTTTCTGTGTTGGAGGGAATCCTTCTAGCTTATCAGTGGGAGTGGTAAGCACTAGGTAACCTGTCTACCACATAAGGAGTGGTTCTGGCCCAGAAATTGTAGTTATTGAACATTTGGGCAATCTTTTCCATCTCTCTCTCAACTTTCAGATTTGAAAGCCTGCATTTGCACTTGTTTCTGTCCTGTAACTCGTCTAGTGCAGATACAGATTCTTAGTTTTAGCACTTAAATTTGCTTATTCGTGCTCAGCACTTGTTCAGAACTTGTAAGCACTAAATAAGCTACTAATTACTATAGCACTCAACCTTCCTCATTACCTAGAGGAAAACAGTTTTTGTACTTACCTTTCTCACTTGCTTAGAGAAAAACAGCTCTTGTACTCACTTTCTTCACTTATCTAGAGGAAAATAGTTTTTTTATTCAGGCATGTCCAAGGGTCAGCTCCCAGTGTTCTCTCCTGTCTATCTGATGAATCTGGGCATCTTGAGGCAATGTAGAAATTGCCTCATGTACATAGGCAACCCTCTCCTCCTACCACCCAACACTACAACCTGTGAGAGATCCACTTATCTAGCCAAACTGGAGGTGAAGCTCTCTGCAACCAAGACTGAACTTGACAGTCAAGAGGAGAAGGTAAACATTTGCACCACACCACACTCATCACATAGTCTCACTAAATCTACACCACCAAAATCCACACATAGTAACACAAAAACATTCCCGGAGGCTGTCATTAATAATCTGTCTAAGCAACAGAGACCTCCAAAGCAGAAATGCAAGCAACCTCCATCCCCCAACACAACCCAAATGACGCATAGCCCACAGACTCAGTGTGCAACTCAACCACAGCCAATAAGGCAAAAGAACGTACCCAACACACTAGTCATAGGTGACTTAATAGTCAGGCACACTGATGTCCCACTCACCAGGCTAAACAAGGAGAAAGTTACTGTCAGCTGCCTGTCGGTTGCCAGGATCCGCCACATAACCCATGCACTCAGGTCACTCCACAACAAGTACAAATATGACTCTGTCATTGTCCATGTTGGTGTGAATGACCCGAGACGTACCTCCCTAGACTACATGAAAAGAGATATGGAAGAGCTCTCCGATCTTGTAGCCCAGGCAGGTATGACCCTAGCCCTGAGTAGCATTCTGCTATTGCCCAGAATGATACCGCAGTACAAGGGCAAAATGACTGACTTCAACAATTGGCTAAGCTTCTGGTGTCATTTAAGGGGCTCCAGTATCTGTCTGCTTGGGATGACATGGTCGACAGACCACGATGCTTTGCCAGGGATGGCCTGCACCTATCGACCCTGGGATTCCAGATACTGGCTAAGGCTCTTGCAGCCCCTACAGTGCCTTTTTTAGGCAAGGCTCAAATGACAAATTCACCCCTGTAACAGGAACAGGCAAGCAAAAACTGAGGGTAATGCTACTCAATACTAGAAGTCTAAATCTCAAAATGCACTCACTCAAAGCACTCCTTAAAATGGAGAACATCGATATCTGTGCAGTGACTGAGACCTGGTTCAAGGCTCCAGAGAGCACCCCTGCAATACCAGGCTATAACTCATACCACACTTTTCGGCCATGTAACCTGGACCGAAACACCAAAGGCGGAGGTGTGTCCATATTCATTAAGGATAGCCAGGCTAGTTGCTCAGCATAATGCATCTGAGGTTATCCAAGTGCAACTAACTCTGGGCAAAACTGCAATCCAAATTGTAGCTTGCTACAGATCCCTCACCATGCCCCAGGATTCCCACTCCTCTTTTCTTGATGTACTGGAAAATATTAGGATTCAACCAAACACCCTAATAATGGGCGACTTCAACTACCCCATCATTAACTGGGAAAACTACTCGTGTACCAACTCCTTAGCTCAACACTTTCTGGAATTCATAAACTCCAATGCCCTGGATCAACTTATCCACACCCCCACCAGGGGCAACAATATCCTAGACCTAGTCATTACCAACATGAGTGACCGGTGCTCCACACCTGAAGTCAACTCCTCGTTGGTCCGATCCAACACAAGCTAATCACCCTTGATATCCACATCCTGCCCCCACCCCCCATTAAGGAAACCATGGTAAAAAATTTCTCCAAAGCCAACTTCATGCTTCTTAAGACAGAAGTAGTGAACTTCATGACACCCATGCAGATGGACAATACAGTTACAACTGCTGAATCCTGCACAAATGCACTCTATAAGCACTTACATGAGTGCATGGATCGTGCTATCCCAAACAGAGCCAAGATGCTATCCTCCAAAAAAAGGAAGCTAGTCTGGTGGTCCCCTACCATAAACAAACTGTCATCAGAAGGAAGAAACTTGCAAAAGAGAGAAAAATCCCATGAGTGGAGGAGCTCCCTGGTCAGCCGCAGTAAGAAGCTGAGATCCCTTATAAGATCCTCCAAAGCTAGCTACAAAAACATAATTGCCACTAATTCTAAGGACAACCACAAAGCATTCTATAGCTATGTCAAGAATCTCGATGGCCACACCCAGATCTGCTCTGAGTTACAGCACAACAGCACGAAAATTACAGAACCAACTGATATTGCCAACATCCTGGCAGATAGGTTCAGTGCTAACTTTACCCCCCCTCACCCCCTAAAGGGCCCATATCTATACAGGAAGAATGCAGAGTCCCTATAATCACAACTACACAGGTAAAAGCTGCACTCTCTAAAGCCAAAAACACAGCATCCATGGGACCGGACAACATCCCAGGTTGCGTTTTACACAAACTTCCGAACGAACTTGCTCCCCACCTAAGCACCATGTTCAATAATAGCCTCACATCAGGCTTTGTGCCCATTGAATGGCACACAGCAACAGTTATCCCACTCCACAAAGGGGGAGCCATCACTGATCCCGGGAGCTATCACCCTATTAGCCTGATGAGCCTGGTCTGCAAGGCCATGGAACGTGTCATCATGGAACTCATAAACAAAGACATTGGTAACCTCCAAACTCTGGATCCCACCCAGTTCGGGTTTGTGAAAGGCAGATCATGCCTCCTGAACCTGATTGACTTCTTTGAGGCAGTCACCAAAGCCGTAGATGAGGGTAAGGTGGTTCACACAGCCTATCTTGACCTTGCCAAGGCTTTCGACACCATCCCCCATTCTGGAATTATAGCTAAACTCTCTAAACTAGGTATAAATCCCTATGTCACAAGATGGGTTGCCAACTGGCTCATTGACAGAACCCACACTGTAGAAGTGGCAGACTCCAAATCTGACCTCAAACCAGTGACAAATGGAGTACCACAGGGTTCAGTCCAGGGACCTCTTCTGTTTGGTATCTATTTCTCTGAAGTAAAGGCTAACACAGAATGCCTCTGGCTAATGAAGTTCACAGATGACTGCAAACTAGGAGCCATAGTCAAGTCCCCAAATGATGTGGACATCCTACAGAATGGCCTCACTGAGACAGATGCCTGGTGTCAGAGCCATGGCCTCAAGCTCAATGCCGAAAAGTGCAGTGTCATCCCCTTTGGTAAAAACTCTGTACCCATGAACTACCACATAGGCAGCAATCTACTTAACACCGAACATGTGATAAGAGACCTTGGGACCCAGGTGGACAGTAGTTTCTCCTTTGATAGTCACATCGCCACAGTAGTCAGGAAGTCCTTCTACATGGCACACCTCATCATAAAAGGGTTCTCATCCAGGAAAAAAGAGGTCATTGTTCCCCTCTACTTGACACTCATTAGACCCATTATAGAGTACAATGCCCCTTTTGGAATGTACCTCACAAGACATCTGCAGTAGCTGGAAAGACCACGGAAGTACCTCACAAAGAGGATTACTAGCCTCAAAGAAATGCCCTACACTGACCAACTCAAAAAACTCCAGCTTTTCTCCGTAGCATATCACCTACTCAGAGGTGATCTCTGTCTAACATATAAAGCTATGTCAAACCCAGAGCTGTTGGACATGCTACACCTAAAGAAATCCCAATCCCTCCGAGCTACACGCTCTAGGGACCTAAACCTTGTCACCACAATAAACAGGACATGCTGGAGGGATAGATTCCTGTCCCAGAGACTTCCCATACTCTGGAACAGGCTACCCATCTATGTTAAGCAAAGTTCTTCAATAGCACTCTTCAAGAAAAATCTTAATGAGTGGATGGGAAATAGGAAATACACCCCGGAGATCACTTCTGTGTCTCTGCTCGACAGTGGCACAGAAAAGTAACTTTCTTTGGTGGCGTAAGCCAGGAAACCTTGTTGGCTAGGCTTACATAGACCCTTGGGACGATAGCCTAGTACCTGCCTATGAACCTATGAACCTCTGTAGGTATGAAGATGAGAAATGGATTTGGATTTGTTCCATGTTTTCTATGCACTATCTCTTTTGCTCATTAGAGTTTTGGTGTCTTGTGTAAGCCAGGGGGCATGTTGAGTTTTAATCCTTAGTTTCCTGATAGGAGCTAGGGAATTGAGTATATCTAAGAAAATGTTGTTGTAGGCAAAAATAGCATCCTCTAGGGGAAGGTTGTGGAGGAAGTACCAGTTAATTGATGAGAGCAGGCTGTTCAAAGTGTCAGGATTGAAGTTTGAGAATTGATGGAGTTTGTGTATATAGGTGGGATGGTGATCACTAAGTGTGTCAGGTAAAGTAGAAGGGTTAAGGTACAGATTGGGATTGGAGGTGAAGACCCGGTCTAGTACGGAGCTATAGTTGCTGTGTTTGTTTAGTCGGGCTGAGTTTGAGATCAGCTGGGAATAGCCAAAGACATTTATGGAGAAGTTTTTGGGCTTTCAACGGTTAAGGCATTCCAATCAATGTTTACATCTCCTAAGACAATGGTCTCATAGGTGATGTTTTGGGAGATCTGAGAGAGAAAGTGTTCTAAGATAAGGATATTATTTCCAGGAGGAATATAGATGGAAGCAATAGCTAATCTTTTGTGAGTGTTTAAATGACAGTTGGCTATAAGGATTTCAGCAGGCTGAAAATCTGAGGGAGTGACTGAGAGAGGTTGCAGGGTGAGCTGGTTAGAATAGAGAATAGCCACACCCCCACCTTTCTTTTTGATGCCGTCATGCCTTAGGATATTATATCCAGGTATGTGAAGCTTGAGCCAGGTTTCAGAGAGGCAAAGAATATCAAGGGTATATGTGGACACCCAAGCATGGAAAGGGGAGATTTTGTTCATGATGCTTTAAATGTTCATAGATAGTATGAACTAACATCACCATTAAGTACCCTATTCAATCACAACCTAACTAAAGGCTTTGTTCCTGTGGAATGGAGAACATCAGTAGTTATTCCTCTCCACAAAGATGGCTTAACAACAGACCCAGGGAATTATAGACCCATAAGTCTGACCAGCCTGATCTGTAAGCCCATGGAATGTATCATCATGGGCCTCATAAATAAAGACATAGGTGATCTCTAAACCCTGGATCCTACCCTATTTGGCTTCATCAAGTGCAGATCCTGCCTGTTAAACCTCGTCAATTTCTTTGAAAATATGACCAGGGCCATTGATGAAAGCATATTTGTGCACACGGTATACCTTTACTTGGCAAAGGCCTTTGACACAATGCCACACTTGGGCATTGATGATAAACTTAGCAAACTGATTGTAAACACCTTTGTTGTAAAATGGGTTTCCAACTGGCTCACAAACCGGTCACACACTATCAAAGAGGGTGACCCCACATTAACCAGCAGACCTGTCACCAGCGGGATGCCACAAGGGTCAGTGTTGTGCCCCCTATTGTATGGGAAGTACTTCTCAGAAGTTCAGGATGACTGCAAACTGGGTGCAATTACTGAATCCTCAAATGATGTCAGTATACTTCAGGAGGGTCTTACACAGACCAATGATTGGTGTCTTAGTCAGAGTCTCAAATTGAATTGCAAAGAAATACATCATCATTCCCTTCAGTAAAAACAATGTCCCTTCACACTATGAAATTAACAATACGCTATGTACCTATGAAGTGGTAAGGGATCTGGGATCACAAGTAGACTGCAACCTTAACTTTGACCACCATGTGTCTACTGTAGTAAGAAAGGCTTTCTACATGGCACACTTGATTAGTAAAGGTATCACCTCTAGAGCAAAGTAGGTTATAACCTCTCTAGACTCATCACTAATCAGGCCCATAATCGAGTATAACACCCCTTCCGGTATGTACAGTACAAAGCACCATCAGCAATTGGAGAGACCTCAGAGGTTTCCAACTAAGAAGATCAAGGGACTCCAGCACGTGCCTTACACAGACCAACTAAAGTCCCTGTCACTATACTCAGTATTATATAAACTTCTTAGGGGAGGCTTATTCCTGGCTTACAGTGCAATCTCAGACCAAACCTAATGAGTTTGCTGCACATCCATAAACCAAATGGGACTAGAGCTAGCATTCCAGGGACCTAAATACGGCCTGTGACTTGAATAGGGCATGCTGGAGGGACAGGTATGTCTCCCAATGACTGCCGCATCTTTGGAATAGGCTGCCAGTTCATGTGAAGCAGACCACCTCTATGACACTATTCAAAAGGAACCTGGATGATTGGATGGGGCAGCATAAATTCTTACTGGGGATAGCGCCCACAGCCTTCCTGGACATGGGCAGTTATTACTAAAGACAATCCTGGGTATTGACTAGAATATCTATGGTTTGACATTGGGATGAAACGGCAAGGCTTGAAATAACCTCCGGGTCAATAGGCTAGAAACTTCCTATGATGCTATTAGTGGTTACCTGTTTGCACAGAAGAAAAGTATCTGTTCATAAAGCCAGTGAATCATAGATCAAAGAGAAGGTGAAGTACAGGAGGGCTGCACACCAAAAGAAGTTAGTTGCTGAGGGCTTGTTCTCCTTTAAGGGAAGGTAGTGTATTTTGGGCCCTTCATGATGTCTAGATGTGTAGCTAACAGCCCTTAAGCGTTTTGGTTTTGCATATTTCTGTTTTATTTCTGTATCTACTCATGGTGGATGTCAAACTCCTTCCCCAAAACCTGCATATAAGAAAGTCTCCAGTACCATGCTTGTGATGCTACAAGTGGTGCAAGTTTGTATACTGAAGTTCTTGAACTCAGGCGTGCCACTGTGGGGCTGCCATGTGCACAGGATGACCGATTAGTATTGTCCCAGTTAACAAACTGAATCAGTGACACACTGTCTCATGCCTGTACCATTCAGGTCAATAATTAAGCAGTGTGGCTGGATGCTTTATACCTTTGAACTACAAGCATCTTATCATTGTTAGATTAGTCCATCTAAACTTCAGGTATTGACATACTCTTATATCTGCTCTAGAACAGTGTGGTTAGATGTAATAATAATAAAATAATTCAACAAAGATACACAAAAAAGCAACAAGGTTTAGAGAATGAGATATAATCCAAAATGAATGAACTGGATATATATTTCTGTAAATGTAAATCCATGAGAAGTTGCAAGCATCCTATTAAGTTTCTTTTTTGGGCTTCCCCTCCACTGCCCTTCATTCTTATTTGCCCAGCTGTCCAGCACCTGTCTGCACCAAGTCTACCAGCTACTGACTTGCACTCCCTGGACTTTAAATCCCGTATATGTGCTGAGTTCGATCACAGAACATATACCTCATATCATGCTTTTCGGCCCCAAAACCCAGACCGAACCACAAAAGGAGGGGGAGTTTCCATATTTATCAAGGATATCCACACCTCCAGGTTAGTGGCAGTGCATGAAGTATCGGAGACCATCCATGTGCAACTGACAGTGGGAAAGACTGCTTTTCAGTTTATAGCATCCTACAGACCACCCTCTCAAAGTCAGGAATCCCACTCGGCTTTCCTGAAAACATTGGAAAACACTAAGATCTCTCCGAACACCACTATATTGGGCGACTTCAACTACCCAAACATAGACTGGGAGCATTACTCAAGCCCAGCACCTTAGCCCAAAGGTTCCTGGAATTTATAAACTCAAATGCTATGGAACAACTAGTCACCACTCCCACAAGAGGGGAAAACATACTAGACCTGATCATTACCAACATGGGGACTCTATGCTCCATACCAGAAGTATATCCCTCATTGGTAAGATCAGACCATAAATTAATTTCACTGGATATCCACATCCCGACCCCACCCCAGCCCAGAAAACCACAGTGAAAAACTTCTCAAAAGCGAACTTCACACTTCTCAAAACTGAAGTGGAATCCTTCAAGGCCCCAGGGCCAGTGGAAACTACGGCCCAAACTGCAGAATCCTATATAAACGCATTCTACGGACATCTCCAGGAATGCATGGATCATGCTATCCCAAACAAAATCAAGACCCAATCATCCAAAGGCAGGCGTCCAGTCTGGTGGACCCCAGCCATAAATAAACTGTACAACAGAAGGAGGAAGCTGCTACATGATAGAGCAAAATCCCTAAAAGGGAAGGCATCTCTGATCAGTACTAGCAAAAAATTACGATCCCTCATAAAATCCTCCAAGGCCAGCTTCGAGAGAAAAATTGCACAGAACACTAATGACAATCATAAGGCTTTTTTCAGTTATGTTAGGAACCTGGGATGCAACTCCCAGACTTGTTCTGAGTTGCTTCTAAACGACAAAAAGTACACTGAACCCACAGACATCGCCAATATCCTGGCAGACAGGTTCAGTGCAAACTTCTCCACCCCCTCCCCCCAAAAGAGCAAGTATCTATCCCGGCAGAGTGCAGCCTCCCAAACATCTCTGATGCTCAGGTGAAGGCCGCCCTCTCCAAAGCAAAAAACACTGCTTCCATGGGACCAGATGGCATCCTGGGTTGCGTCCTACATGAACTCCAAGAAGAACTAATCCCTCAAGTAAAACTGCTGTGCAATCTCAGCCTCACTACAGGATATGTGCCCAAAGAATGGCATACAGCAACAGTGGTCCCACTCCACAAAGGTGGCGCCTCTGTGGACCCTGGAAACTATCGCCCCATAAGCCTGACTAGCCTAGTATGCAAGGCTATGGAGAGGATCATCATGGAACTCATAAACAAAGACATTGGGGACCTACAGACACTAGATCCTACCCAATTTGGCTTCGTCAAGGGCAGATCCTGCCTTTTGAACCTGGTCGACTTCTTCGAAATAGTCACCAAGGCCATAGATGAAGGGAAGGTAGTCCACGCAGCCTATCTGGACCTCGCAAAGGCATTTGACACAATACCCCACTCGGGCATCATAGATAAGCTATCCAGCCTAAATATAAGCCCCTATGTCACAAGATGGGTCGCAAACTGGCTCAAAGACAGAACCCACAGAGTCAGAGTTGCTGGAGCCATGTCAGACTCGAAACCGGTCACAAGTGGCATCCCACAAGGTTCTGTCCTGGGACCTCTATTGTTCGGTATTTACTTTTCTGAGGTACAGGCCAACGTGGGAGGACTATGGCTCACCAAGTTCGCAGATGACTGTAAACTGGGCGCCATAATCGACTCTCCAGCTGACACAAACATCCTTCAAAAAGGTCTCGCAGAGACGGATAATTGGTGCCAGAGCCGTGGTCTAAAGCTAAATGCCAAAAAGTGTATAGTCATACCCTTTGGCAAAAACAATGTACCCACAAATTACCACAGAGGTGGTAACCCATTAAGTACAGAGAAAGTAATTAGGGATCTGGGGACCCAAGTTGATAGCAATCTCTCCTTTGACAACCACATTGCCAAAGTGGTTAGAAAGACCTTCTACATAGCCCACCTCATCATGAAAGGATTCACATTTAGATCAAGAGAGGTAATCGTGCCCCTTTATTCATCCCTCATCAGGCCCATCATAGAATACAATGCCCCCTTTGGGATGTACCTTACCCGACACCTGCAGCAATTAGAAAGACCCCAAAAGTACCTCACCAGGAGGATCAAGGGACTCAAACAGATGCCATATGCTGCTCGGTTAAAAAAACTCCAGCTCTACTCAGTTGCATACCGCCTACTTCGAGGCGATCTATGCCTGACATATAAAGCTATGTCCAACCCAGAATTAATGGACATGCTCCACCTCACTAAATCTAAATCCCTTAGAGCCACGTGCTCGAGGGACTTGAAACTCAGCACAGAAATAAATAGAATATGCTGGAGGGACAGATTCATAACCCAGAGGCTCCTTTCGCTCTGGAATAGAATTTCAATTCATGTTAGGCAGAGCACCTCACTGACTCTCTTCAAGAAGTATCTTGATGAGTGGATGGGGGATCGTAGGTTTGTCCCAGGGATTACTTCCATGTCACTATTAGACAGAGGCACAGTAAACTAAACTTTAAAAAGGGCACAGTATACTCAAATCAAGGGGTGGCGTAAGCCAAACACAATCGGGCTAGGCTTATAAATGCCCCAGGGCAGATAAGCCTAGTATGAACCTATGAACCTAAGAACAAGGTAACGGGGGCTTAGCTCATCTGTGCATCCATCTGGGGGGGATTTTTTTACTTATACTCTATCTACTATTCCTCCCTCCCTCATGTGGATCCATGGTTTAGCCTGGGGGTGGGCGGGTGTTCAGTGGAGATGTGTGGCATTTCACCCCACCTCTGAAGCAGCTCAGCCTTGTCTCCACTATTAATCCCTCCTCGTAGGCACACCTACTTAAGTGCTGTCCCCAGCCTCCACTAGGATTCAACACCATCGACACCCATGGACCTGCCAACCACCCACCCAGGATGGTAATACCCATCCCTCCCTTGCTGCTCCATCAGTCTCCTGAGCCACTAATCAAACCCAGGTCACCTGTGCTGTAGTCAGGGCTTTATCACCGTATGCCACCAGTGAGGAATGGGCATTCTATATGTAAGGTATTTAACATTCAATCTGTATACAAATATCTCTTTTCAGGTGTGGAGATAACACAAATGAAAACTAAACAGTAATGAACCTGTCTTATAAAGACAGTTCTTTTTTTTTTTTTACAAAGGTTCCATTAGTATGCATCTAATTTATAGCCAGTATTGTAGAAATAAATCGATACAGGGAGTTGGATGTATGAAGCAAATGATGAATCCTTGACGGCGACCCAGATCATCTGTGATCAGCTAGTGAGCCTGGAGCTGAAGAAGCCAGACAGGAGGGCTGAAGTATGTGGTTGATGCCGGGTCGTCCATCTTAGGGGAGCAAGTGTGTGTGTGTGTGTGTTAGTGTTAGTGTTAGTGTCAGGGACAGAGTTAGTGACTGAAAGCAGAAAAAACACTGCTTCCTTCTAAATTACAGCTGAAATCCTAAACTCTCGCCTCATTCTTTCTCCAGTGTCTTCAGACACAGGAAGAAGGAGTGATGTATGGGTCTATAACAGGATATAAGGACTCAGCAATTGCAGTGGCAGACAGATAATGAAAGTTACAAAAGGGAATATTTTGTAAAAAAAAAATTGATTCTTAACACCTGTAGAGTTTGACACCAGACCATTCTGTGAAGTTCTATTGAAAAATTTATTTTGTCAAAATTACTTGAAAGGGCTCCACAAGTTATTTTTCTCCAGGTGGTTGAACCCTTTGCAAGCCTCCTCACTTTGTATAAATATCTCCAAGACCACCATAAAATATATTGTTTATAACTCTTGATTATTTTAAACATCTGACTATGCTGACGAGACTCATTCACTAGTATGTGACAAGTATTTTAGTTAAATGATACTTGTATTGATCATAATAAATGTCAATTATAGAATGGGCACTTTAGCTTTTATTTATTTATATTTCTTTATTGTGGTAGTACACTGATCAGAAATGACCAGTTTCAGGCTCAGCCCCAGGTGAAAAACAAAACATTTCATGAACAAAAAATACAGAATGCAAGCATTAACAGAGTAGTTTAGACTAGTTACATAGAAAAACTGTTTCTATACAGTCTACTGAACTAGCAGAGTGTAATGTACAATATGTAAATTAGTTTGTAAATCTGGTAAATCTTCAGTAAATCTGAGAGAAGAGAATAGACTCAGAAAGGAGACAGGGATAGTATGTTAGGTGATATGTCCTGTGTTAAAGCAGGAGCATTTGGCTTGGATAAAGAAGAGCTTTTTGAGTTGCATTCTGAATTTGCACTAAGTGTTGATGTCCTTAATGTTGATATGGAGAGCTTGCCAGAGTAGGTGACAGAGAGGAGAATACATGTGCAGTGCTGTGAAATTTGTTCCTAGGTTGTATTATGAGTTTAATGAAGTCTTGCTGGAAGGGGATTAACTGTCTGGAATTGGAGTAGTTTGTAGGGTCGGGATCCTAACAGCATATTAGATCTTTGTTTTTTGGGTAGCCATTTGGCGTTTTCTAAGGTGATACAATGATATTTATTTGAGAGATGAGTTTGTAATGAATCAACTACTGTTAGAGATTGTCTGGAGTGTGGCAGTGTATTTCCTGGAGGCAGAAGCAAAAATTTGAAGCCTATATTCAAGTTGAGAAAGGAGAATTCCTTAGCCTATAGCTGCTCTGGCTGATTGGAATTGAAAACGGTAGATGTTTTTTAGGCCAGAAGAGGAAGCAGTTTATTTTGGCTCTGTCTGTCAATGTGTAAATGGAAGTTTAGCAACTGATCATGCCATAATCCTAGGTATTTGAAGGTAGAGATTGATTCTGTGGAATGATTGTGTAAGTCAAGAATAGTTACAGAGTCAGGTGCTTTGTGAATTTTCTGTTGAATTCCAAAAAGTATAGTTTTAGTCTTGGAGGAGGTGAGCAGTAGTTTATGGTTTGAGCTATTGAGGTAGCTAATATAAGTCAGACTGAAGCTGACAATGACTGTTGGTGTGAGAATGACCTGATCAGTAAATAATCATGTCAAGCATAGAGGATAAGTGGGAGATGGAGGAGGTCACAATGAAGTTTTTTAATGAATATGGATAAGTGGAAGGGGGCAAGAATGGATCCTTGTGGTACACATTTGGCAATAGGTGCAGATTCTGAATGGAAGGATCCTATTTTAACTCTGAATTATCTGTCAGTGAGGACGTTTTTAAACTAGGGAGTGATGTCGGGACTGATACCAAATTTAATTAGTTTGTTTTAGAGAAGAAAGTGGTCAATGATGTCACGTGCCTATGTCAGGTCTAAATATAGGGCACCTGTAAGGAGCCCTCTATCAGTGTTTTGCAGGATGTCATCCTTTAGGGACCAAAGTACTATCATAGTATTTTGTCCAGGACAGAATTCACGCTGTTTGGAAGATGGCAGATGGTACTACTGGATATACAGCGAGAGAGAGAGAGATGGGAATAGACTATCTTTTCTAGAAGTTTCCCCAGAGTTAAGAGGATATATATTAGATGGAAATGAGAGGTATCCTTTGGGCTGATTTGCTTTGAGAGGGGGTTTAATTTGAGCAGTTTTCCAAATCTGGGATATGATGTTTTGGGTGAGACATAGATTATGTATGTGGATGAGAGGAAAACACAGATGATTTCTGCAGTGATATACGAACCAGGGATTTATGTTGTCAGATCCAGCAGGGGAGTTCAGTGGAGATATTTTCAAATAGAACAGAGACTTCATTGGTACATATACATTTGAAGTGGCAGAGGGCGATAAATGGTGGTGATGGTGTGGAAATGCATGATATGTAGGAGGTGTGGAATTTATTGATGGGAACTTGTTAAATTCTTTAAGGAAATTTTCTGGAGAATGTTTTGTTGCACCACATTGCATGGTATTTGTAGATACAATGCCATGAGTAGGTTTTCTTCCTTTAGAAGGTTAATTTACTTCCAAAAGTGCTTGAGGGAAAGTAAGAGGGGTAGTTTGTTTGTATATTTCTTTTGTGCCTTTTGATGGGCTTCTTGGCTAGGTTAAATAAGGCTGTAAAAGGATGTGTGGTTGTCAGATATGGGGGGGGGGTCCATTTTTGCCATGCTTCATCTTTTAGAGTAAGAAGATATTTGAGTTTGGTGGACAGCCATTCGGTTTGGGTTTGTTTATAAAGCCTAGAGATAAAAAAAGAGTTATAACTAATCAGCAAGATCATTAGATTTACACATCAGTTTTTATGTGAAAATCGTACCTCTCAACTGTATCGATTTTTGCAGAATGTCCAGATTTTTGCCTCAAATTTTTGGTCTGTTTCTTTTTTCATAAAATTGTGGTTTTCTGGCAAATTAGTGGAAAATCATTAAAGATTTAAGACAGATAATAATGACAGACATTTGAGTTTCAGACTTCAAACCCTTTAGAAAATCCATGCTAATGCAAAACCTGTTATTCTATCAGTTTTCTAAGAGCAATATTTAAAAATTGTCCCCATTTTTGGGCCTTTGTCCCACTTTTATTTATAACTTTGTCCAGATTTCTTGGTGCAAGAGGTTGAAAGGTATGGTGAAAATGACAGTTTCAGAAGTTAAGAATTATTGCATGCCACTTACGACCATCACTGACCTTTCTAGTTGGCCCTTTTCCTTTCTTATATTCTTCTACTATTGGGGTAACTTGGGTCTGTGGATGCAAAGGTGATTTGTCTTTCAACATACTGCAGCTATGAATAATTTATTGCTCAACTTCATCACATCCACTAAGCTGTGTCTCACAGAGACACAGAATGTGGCATGCATGCTCATTTACTCGGTCACTATAGGCAACCTGATGCATCATGTCTCCCATTATCATATTTACCTCAAACTCTACCAAGCATTGTGCTGGTATGGTAGATTCCCTGCATCTTCCAGAAGGATACAGAACAATTCCCCCCGAGGCAATATCTTTATTTCCTCAGCTGACATTCTGGAAACTCAGACCCAGTCCAAAAAAGACTCACAGGCACTGAAGATAAATGCCCTACATATCTATCTGTGGGCCAGACAGTTCGAAAGAAAAATTATAATTCTGATATTTCATACGCAGGAATCAAGCTTCGTATGACAGTTGTGGAAAATAAAATGCAGTTTTGTTAGACCTCACTGTAAGAGTAAAATATTTAAGAAAGTGAATTGCTGCTGTTTGCAACACATAATAACAAGCTGACCTCAACTTTCTGAAGTGTTTTTGGTAGCATTTACTGAGAACCATAAAGCTGTGTAAACCGTGCAGCACAAGTAACTAATAACCAAACACAAAACTCCATGGTGTCCATGACACGGGGATAAATAACACTCTGTTTATTAAAAATAAAAATAAAAAACAGGACTTGAGTGCTTTCGTCCATCCACTGGACTATATCAGAAATGACTGACCATCCACTATCATACAATGTGATAGTGAACACTGTGATATATAACAAGGAGGCTTTCCCAACACCTGCTCAGTCCCTTTCTCCTTCATAACCTAAAATGAAATAATAGCTAGTGTCTGTTCCACGTAAAATACAAAAAGCGATGCCCTTAATTCTGTGCCTGTTAGGTATAACTTAATTGCTGACATTTATTACAATGCTCTGTAGTAAAACATTTGTATTCATATTGAACTTTGATGCCACTCTTTATATGAAAAAATCAAAAATATTATGAAAGTAAGAATATTTATATATGAATGCTTGTTATTCTGAAAATCTGAATTATTATAAATAAGATTCTCCTCATTTATGGACTATAATCATTGGCATCACTGAGTTACCTTGTAGAAAACTAAATTGATGCAAGTGGACACTAGGCCTTATTTCTAAACCATTAACCTCATTTTCAAACTAATGAATAAAAAGCATTGCCCTCCATTTATAAACAAACTCTTCCTTAGAAATTCCACTTACAATTTGAGAAGTCAGGAGAGCTTCCAATTGCAAAAAACACAATTTACATTAGTTGACACAGAGAAAACATGTAGTAATGTTGTTCCTAGCATCTGGAATGCACTGCCATAAACAGTCTTTCAGAATTTCATTGACTGCTAAACTCTCACCTTGCAGGTGGCTACAAGTCCAGCTGTCCTAGGGAACCTGATTAAGCCGCATCTGCAAATACTCCACTCTGAATGTATTCACTCTTACAGGACTAGTAGTGGCTTTATTATTTAAATAGGTTGTGAGTCAGGAATTCATTCCATGCTTGCTGATATAATTCTGAAAATCCGTAAACATTTGTTTTATTATGACCTGTATTGTGGGTAATTGTAAGCTTAATAATCATCATCACTGCTTTGTTTCTCAGTGAATATCTTCTTATTGTTTAGATTTGTTAGGCAATTAATATTGGTTTAGGATAAATGAAATGCTGATGTAATAACTATATATATATATATATATATATATATATATATATATATATATATATAAGTTAAACTATCTACAGTGATTAATATCATGTGTTCTTGCTCATGTATTTACTGCTGTCTGTTGTTGCCATTTTCTGGGTTGTGACTGCAATTGGTCCAGTGCTTAAGATTAGTTCATTTAACTACTTAACAAAGAAAATTAAATAAATACATAAACAAACAGTGATATTTTAGTCACTCTTTCAGGCTCAAGAGAAAATAAAACCATCTGGTATTATAGCCTTTGCTACTGTATATTTGGGTTTACTGCAGATCTGCAGATATGTTGTGTCATTAAATCTTGGTGCCTTTCCTGAAGAAGTTAGAGCTGCTGTGGTCAAAACCTTGACCTAGATGTGCTTAAGCCATCCAACACAATCCCATATAAACTGTGTTACGTTATCCAGTTTAAGCAGATGATGCTTGAAAAGGAGTTCACGCACAGGGCTTTTGTTTCACTATGGCTTAATGATGGCACTGAATTTGTGGTACTTAATGCTATTATAAAGCACAACAAATACAAGGAAGTCATTTCAACAGGAAAAAGAAATATAAACATCTGCTGTTTTTCACCCATCAAGATTTTCACCCATTTAAGTTTCCTTTAGCCTCAGAGTTGTAGGCAATGACTATCCACTCTGCTAACAGTCACTAATATCATACTCATTTATCCAACTGAAGGTAGTCTCATTACTAGAATGCAACAAGCCCATGTGGGAGGCATCTATCAGACCTTTGAGAGTAACCAGTGATATCCCACAGGACTTCATTGGATGCTGTTTTTCCTGACATCAAGATATGAAAGCAACTTTAGATCTTCTTCTTTCGGCTTTTCCCAGTTAATGGTCGCCACAGCGGATCACCTATCCGCTCATGCTTGGCAGTGGAGTTTTTTATGGTGTTGAGTTGGGGTCTATATTATAATCTCGAAAGTTTAATAATTCGAATGCATAAACATCGAACTGTATGCATCAATCTATTAAACAATTGAACCCCGATAAAAATATTTTTAAACCCCCCCAAAAAAAAACTAATGAGTGTAGGCAGGTAGGGGCAAGCCCCCCTGCACCTCCCACAACCCCTGCTACTTAAATATACAAACTCCAAGATTGCGTTACAGTGTAGGAAAGGGAAATCTTTGTCACATGGGGGTGCAGTGGTGCTTGCCCCCCTGCCTAAACACCATTTACATGTTTGTTTTTTTTATTGGGTCTACTAGAATTTCGATGGTTTAATGTTTCAGTCACTAAAGTTCGATCTTTAGTGATTCAAAGCATTAAACCTTCGCAATTCTAATATAGACCTGTTGAATTGCCAGCCCGGCGCCCAACCTTCTACAGAAGGCACACACAGGCACACACCTAGGGCCAATTTAGAGTGTCCAGTCCACCTACAGCATGTCTTTGGGATGTGTGAGAAAACCGGAGCACCTGGAGGAAACCCACATGACCACAGAGAGGACATGCAGACTCCGCACAGAAGGCACCCCAGCCAGGGATCGAAAAGGAGAACCTCTTGCTGTGAGGCAACAACGCTAACCGCTGCACCACCGTGGCCGCCCATGAAAGCAACTTTAGATATTTAGCAAATATTCAAAAATATCCCTCATGACTGAAGCAGTGTATTTATAGACTTAGTTGAGGTTTTGGGGAAAAAGAGTTTAACTTTGTGTTTTTTAGCTCATGTTATATAGGGCCAGATCAATGAAGCCAGTTTTATAGATATTAAAAGAGTAATATTGCTATTCACGTCAGATATTCAGGAAGATGGACTTAGGAGACCTAAATGACCCATGCAGTGGATTAATGTATCAGTTCCACTGCATAACATTCACAAAACACATCACCGACAAAAACTGTGAAAGGCAAACTACCAAGGATGAAACCTTGTTAGAGACTTGCAGGCATTAGCATAGAGTCAGAGGTAATGATAGCTTAATGAACAGTCTCTGACTGGACCTGAAAGAAGGTAGCAAAAACCATCTAAGAACTATCCCAGATCAATCTAGTCTACTACAACAAGATGTAATAGAACAGAACAATTAATAGTATCACATGCTTTAAATGGATTTTTTTTGTTAAGTGTCTAACATAGAAAATGTGTGAAAGTAAATAGATTTAGTGTATGATTGCAATGAAAGTCATGCTGACAGACAAAAAGAAAGTTAAGAGTAAATAAGGTGATTTACTAACTGGGCAATATATATTCTTCAGTGCTTTTACAAAGGTGGTAAAAGTCCTATAGATTAGAGAGTATTATTCGTATAGCATGTCACATCATATAAAGTGCAAGCTTTGGTAATTGTCCAACAAGTAGGAAAATGTCTTTTCTTAGCAGAGTTTTTTCATGGTAGAAATAACCAAGTTTTAGATATTCAGAGAGAAGTCTTGTCAGCTGCAAGAGGCAATGGATTTAGCTTTTTAATTGCAGATTTAGCTGGAATGAATGAAATGAAATAGAGACTCACAAAGAATTCTGTATTATTTATTACAGCAGAACATTCCTGGTTCCCCAGGGAGAAAGAGACGATAGCAGAGGAAGTAGCAGTGGAAGTAACATTATTGAAGACTTGACCAAAACACATTAGCAACCTCTTGAGCAGAGGACTGTGGTGGTAGTGAGATTTGGCAGACAAGTTTGCCCAAGCTTGCTGATCAGCTGTGATCACATCATATTGCATAAAATATAAGCAAGGTCATCCAGTTCATGATGACTGCCTCAAACACCCAATAGCAACAAATTCTATAAAACTTTGGTGGTAGAGACTTCCATGACTATAGAACTTTCTCAAAGAATCAAGAGTTCTCTCAAGTTCCTACTCATAAGTTCATAGGTAGGTAATAGGCTATTGGCCCAAGGGCCTACGTAAGCCTAGCCAACAAGGTTCCCTGGCTTACTCCACCCAAGAAAGTTATTTTCCTGTGCCACTGTCGAGCAGAGACACAGAAGTGATCCCCGGGGTGTATTTCCAATTTCCCATCCACTCATCAAGATTTTTCTTGAAGAGTGCTAATGAAGAACTTTGCTTGACATAGAAGGCTAGCCTGTTCCAGAGTATGGGAAGTCTCTGGAAAAGGAATCTATCCCTCCAGCATGTCCTGTTTATTGTGGTGACAAGGTTTAGGTCCCTAGAGCGTGTAGCACGGAGGGATTGGGATTTCTTTAGGTGTGGCATGTCCAACAGCTCTGGGTTTGACATAGCTTTATATGTTAGGCAGAGATCACCTCAGAGTAGGCGATATGCTACAGAGTAAAGCTGAGGTTTTTTGAGATGGTCAGTGTACGGCATTTGTTTGAGGCCATTAATCCTCTTTGTGAGGTACTTCTGTGGCCTTTCCAGCTGCTGCAGATGTCTTGTGAGGTACATTCCAAAAGGGGCATTGTACTTTATAATGGGCCTAATGAGTGTCGAGTAGAGGGGAACAATGACCTCTTTTTTCCTGGATGAGAACCCTTTTATGATGAGGTGTGCCACGTAGAAGGACTTCCTGACTACTGTGGCGATGTGACTATCAAAGGAGATACTACAGTCCACCTGGGTCCCAAGGTCTCTTATCACACATTCGGCATTAAGTAGATAGCTGTCTATGTGGTAGTTCATGGGCACAGAGTTTTTACCAAAGGAAATGACACTGCACTTTTTAGCATTGAGCTTGAGGCCATGGCTCTGACACCAGGTATCTGTCTCAGCGAGGCCCTTCTGTAGGATGTCCACATCATTTGGGGACTTGACAATGGCTCATAGTTTGCAGTCATCTGTGAACTTCATTAGCCAGAGGCCTTCTGTGTTAGCCTGTACTTCAGAGAAGTAGATACCAAACAGGAGAGGTCCCAAGACTGAACCCTGTGGTACTCCACTTGTCACTGGTTTGAGGTCAGATTTGGAGTCTGCAGTTTTCTAATCAATCACATATTCTGTTGTCTGGGTTTCTTTGTTAAACCAAGATAGTCATACTGTAGCTTTATACATGCAGACTAAATTGCTCCTCAGCAAACTATTAAACAAATGTTTTGATTATGCCATACCTGTCAATCTGTTTAACATTTTTGAATTTGCTCTAATTTCATGCTATTAGAACTGAGTGACCATAAAAATACACCATTCTAGCCTAGGTCTAAATAAACTACAACCAAAATTAAGAATTACTAAAAGACTCTTAGACTTTATAAATCTCAGCTTACAGTTACTTTATAGCTTTCTGTACAAGTATTGTTTATATGAACCGGACACCAAGATCCTTAAACTGAGTTACCCATTCTAAATTTATAGTGTCAATATGATAGATGATAGCAACCTTCCTTACAAAAAATGACATGCATTCAGTTTGAGTTGCATTTCCTAACTTTTATTATTCTTTGAGCAAGCTTCTAAAGTGTTTTGCAAGAGTTGGCAATCCCCAGAACACGACACAGCTTTATCTATCTTTATGTCATCTGCATAAATGGAACCAAGTACTGAGCCATCTATGTTTGTATCATTTAAATATATATATATATATATATATATATATATATATATATATATATATATATGTAAAAACATACAAAACCAACCCAGAGCTACGAATGTACGATGGTAATATGATACCAACTGGTATATGTTGTAATTCAAATACGACTGGCAAAAGGCAATTCAAACAGTCAACTATAATTCCAAAGGGTGCTTCCCAAGCGTAAAGATCATGCAGCGTAAATATGCCAAGTTTCAAATAGTCACTGAGACGCTAGAGGATCAAGTCCGTTGACTCTAAACACAATCTGATAAATTCAAAGTACTCTTGTCTAAACAATTACTTTCTTACAACACACTGTAGCACTTTGGTAACTTCCAAGATACTCTTTTGCAAACAGTTACTGTTCTGCGAAATAATGAAGCAAACCATAAGGTTATACGTTACGGTAAAAACTACTTGAGTATGAAGCAGTCTGGTTGTTCCAAAATACTCTATTGCGAACAGTTACTTTTCCTTCTGGATATTGAAGCAAACCATGCGGTTCTACGTTGTGATAAAAACTCCTTTAATGTGGTAAGCGCTTTCGCGGTGTACCCCACCGCTTCATCAGACAAAATAAGAACAATTCTCGGACATTTATATAACAAGTTAAAAACTAATTAAAAACAAGTTAACAGCTCATTAGTTTAAAAATCTCACCTTGTTAAAACAGGTAAATCCATATCGCTGTGCGTTGGCGGAAATTACGTCACAGCGTATATAGCATATGCAGGATGTAAATCTTGCAAGTCAAACTTTAAAGTAATGCATTTTAAAAAATCTTTTTTACATTCTGCTGAACCATTGGGGCCAAATAACAAGCAAAAACCCCATTAGCCAAAATAACATCATAGTCCGATGCATATTAAAACTACTTACGATGTAAACATTCAAGTGTTAGGAGAACAATAAAAACGTAAACAAAACCTAGATCTTATTAATTATTGCATAGTGACTATTTGAAACTTGGCATATTTACGCTGCATGATCTTTACGCTTGGGAAGCACCCTTTGGAATTATAGTTGACTGTTTGAATTGCCTTTTGCCAGTCGTATTTGAATTACAACATATACCAGTTGGTATCATATTACCATCGTACATTCGTAGCTCTGGGTTGGTTTTGTATGTTTTTACATTTACGTTAGCATTATCGCCTGGGTGTTTTGTGCATATATATATATATGAAAATAAATATATATGTATATAAATAAAAAAAATATATATATATATATATATATATATATATATATATATATAGAGTCAATCCCTTGATACCTTCCATTCACCTTATACACCTTCAGTCTCTGAACACCAGCATTTTCAGGCAGCCAGTGTCCTCTCTAATTAATCAGAGGATGAGATAATACCTCCTAAGTTTCTCCAACAAACGATGATGAGCCACACTAGAGAAATCTACATGGACCACATCAGCCTACAAACTCAAGTCCATAGTGCTTATGATATTATTATAGAAAAATTGATCACACGAGTTTGTTAATTTGCCCATGCACTATGCATGCTGAAAGATGATTGTGTTTTACCTTATGGCTTCCATAATGATATGTGCAGAATCATTTTTCCATTTGTTTATCAAAGCAAGACAGAAATTAATGGGTGTGCAGTTTATCAATGCATATCTTTTTCCTTTATCTTTTATTTAAGGGTTAACTGTAGCTTTTTCAGTATGAGGTGATATTACATTGCTTGAAACTATGAAAAAGCAACATTACTAAGAGTCCTACCAAATATCCATTGTAATAATCACGTTTGCAGTCATAACCTCTGGTGATTCCTGTCCACTGGAGCTGAATGGCCAACCTGACTTCCAAAGCTCTATACCTTTCCTCACTTAGTTCTGTCTGACTCCCTTCCATTTGGACATCAGAATGTTAATGATATAAGAGGGACATCAGATGGTGCATAATCAGGATGAAAACCATCTTCATTTCTTTCTTGCCACAGTATGAGAAAGTACATACTTTGTGTTAGCATCTTCAGGTCCAGAGAGGAAATTATTTCTTATCTCTATGTTGTTTATTGCTATTTTAGCCAGTTTAGATGTCTAATTCTGAGACTGAGAAAGTGAAAAATTGTCTAATGTGTGGGAAAAAAGATCCTTAAAAAGATTTTCAGTTTTATAGTGCATTTTGTTTAGGTTCAAAGCACAACATAGCTGACTGTGACTGCTGTGTGTGGTTCAACCTAAATATATGATTAAGAGTTGTGCTCCATCTCTCCAGGACTACTTAGCTCTAAAAAGGCATGCATCTGGTCCCATTCCACAATGGCATAATCCAAGGCCTCCTGCAGCTAATCATCTAAGAAAAGAGGGTATTTGGAGAAACACCCAAGATGGAGGCACAAGGAGACTAATAATGGTCAGTTGTAATTAGAAGAGACTGTATCAGGTGACTGGTGCCTGAAGCAGTCTAAATCAAAATTGAAAGAATGTGGAGTGACTTATGAACAGGACTGCAGACATGGGAGAAAAACATATATCAAATAAGTTTTACTTTAAATTAAAATTTGCAAGCTCTTCTGCCAGCCAGTCTGAAGGGCAATGAGTATTTTTTCATATTTAATAGTGTGCGTACCAGGTTGGAGGGGGTCAGTAGGTTGCACTGTATGTGTCTGACAGCACTGAGCTGAATATATTACTGTACTATTATTTATGTATATTTATTCATTATTTTGCTTATAATCAGGCATCTGAGGTGTACACATTCAATAAAGCTGTAATGGATGAGCACAAAGGCAGTCTGTGGATGAAACTGACTGACTGTCATTTAATCCCATTTAGATAGTCCTTGATCTTGCTTGGTAAGGCTATTGTGTGTTTGAGTAAAACAAGCTGAAATAAGTGAATATGGTTTTTTTATTTAATTACAGTAAGACATCTGAGGTATATATACTCGATAAATAGGCTAGAATGAGTGAGAACTGAAGCAGTCTGGATATGATATTGACTGGACCATAGCTGTTTTTTGATCTGAAGCGAACAGTCATTGCCTGTTGTAATATAGCTCCATCCCATTCCAATTAGGTTCATCCATTCATTTGCCTCCTGCAGTTTCTCTTCTTTTGATATCACTTGCTAACATTGTCAGCACTGGTCACTATCAAAGCCTCTGGCACAATCTCTGTAAAGGTCTCTATACTGTTGGTCAATAATTCATCCTAGAGGACTTAATCCAAAGTGCAGTCAGTCAGTCAGTCAGAGCCCTCTCCAAGGGCCTTGGGCACTGACACCCAGATTGTGATAACCCAAGGGAAAGACAGTATCCCAACACTTATTGTGCAGAAAAAAAGCCATTAGAGAATGAATCAGGAAAGCTGGCATCCACCCACCATCTGTGGCCTCAAGAGAGGCTACACTATATAAAACTGAAGACAAAACCATACAAACTGATTAACCCAGCATAGACTGGACTAATCCTTACATGCACCTGTATCCAAGGCTTCTTCACAGGATTTAGTCCAGCTGGCTCAGACCTCTATGGATTTCTTTTTTTTTTTTAATTCCAGGCAGCCTGTTACAATCATGCCTTCAGTGATAGGCCTGCTTCTAAGAAGAGTATGAGAAAACCTTCCCCTCAGGAGTTTCTGATATCCCATAGTCAAAGGCTGGTGAACTGGCTTATGTTAATCCATTATTTTCCATCTATTATTTTGACCCAGACAATGAGGACACCTTATTCTCTTCTTCCCACCAGCTGTCTGTTTTGGGAGTACTCTGTATAGGATGTTTTGGGAGTACTCTGTATAGGATTAAGAACAACTTCAAACAAGAGGGTAAAGAATTCTCCTAGGCCCATATAAGGTTTAGGGGCTTCATGAACCTGCATGAACTGAAACCTCTAGCTGTCCTTCCAGTCTTAGAAGCACTGAAAATGTATTTATCAGTGTATCTTAGGAGTCAGATTCCTTATCCCCTGCTCTCAGGATGACAGGGTCCAGGACCCCATAAATATTGTTATAAGAATCTTTTAGCTGATCCAACTCTGGTATCCCTGAATTCCAGGAACTGAACCTACTTCAGCTCCATCCAGGAGTCCCTCCCAATGACAAGAAAGACAAGGAGCGCAAGATCATTAACTTATTTGCGAAGAAAACCTACACCTCTGATACAATGGCCTTTAGGGCTCTTAATTGCTAGCCTCATATGCTGACATACCTGGAACTCTTCCTGACTCAGCATATGTCTAACGCATGAGGGAACTAAATGTGAATAGACTTGAACTTTGCAGTCTCAGTGCCCAGGTTGTCAAGTATCCATTAAACTTGACTATGATGTCTTGGATGCTTCATTGAAGGCAGCAGCTACACAATCTGTCATTAGGAGACATGCCTGGCTAAGGACTTGTCCCTCCCCAATGATTCCACTGCACCTCATTACTCTCCTTTCCTTCCTGTCCCTTCTATGCCTAGAAGGATTGGAGGCCATCTGGGCCTTTTTGCAAAAGAATGAGAGGAGATCAAAGATCAGTGTGTCCTCAAGATTATAAGTCAGGTTTACAGACTACAGCTTATAAGCAGACCCAATTTCTCAGGAATTCCTTATGTTCCAAAAAAAGATAAATTTGGCTCCACGCTTTTGGAGCATCTTCTCACTCGGGGAGCAATGAAGTGGTATCAAAAGGAGAAGGAAATGCAGGGTTTTACTCAAGACCTTTTAGGTCCAAGAAAAAAAGAATCTTGGAGACCTATGTGGGATTGCTAAACAAATTTCTAAAAATTCCAAAGTTAAAAATTCTAATGTTGCAGGGCTTTATAACTTTTCTTTACATTCACAGGCCTTTCCAGTCATCCTGAATGTAAAGAATGCCTATGTCCACATTACCATTGATGGGGACACAGAATATTTCTAAGATTCAAAGCAGGTAGTTTAAATTACCAATTTACATCCTTGCTGTTATCTTCTCTTCTGCATCCAGGGTGTTGACAAAATGCATAGCTCCTGAAATTGCGTATTGCTGGACCAAGGGAGCGCATATCTATACCTGATTAACTGATTCAGGCAGCTTCCTTAGAAGAAATTCAGAAGGATCAACACATTACAATTTCTTGATTCAAACATTTACATCTCTGTCTGAACCTCCCACCCCCATTCGTGTGAAAGTATTGTTCCTAGGGGTGTTGCTGGACACACAGAAGTAAGAGGGCTTTTCTCCCTTCAACCAAAGTGGTCTTCTTGTCACAATTACTTCAGACAATTTTGCAAAACACGATTAGATCAACGACATTCCAGAGAGTTCTAAGGTACATAGCTTCATGTATCCTGATGGTCCCATTAACAAGACTACACATGAGGAAACAGTGGTACCTAAGGAATGGACAGTGTCAGGTTGTCAGGCCTCTGCAGTGTCCCATCCCCCTATTACCCTGCATGAAGGAAGAGTTCTCATAGTGAACAAGACAAATACAGCTGAATTTAGAGGTGCCCTTCAAACTGATCCCAGGAATACAGACTCTATCCACAGACTCATCTGATACAGGCTGGTAGGCACATGTGAGAGGCCTAGGGATCAAGGGCATCTGGGACAAAAATGTCAAGAAAAGACTATTCCGTGTGACAGAGATGATTGTAGTTACTCTGTCAATGCCTTCAAACCTACTGGGAAGCAGGAAACCCTGCACATTCTTGCAGATGACACATCAGACATGTGGTACATCAACAAGCAGGGAAGAACTTACTTCTACTTGCTGTGCTGGCTAGCAATACAGTCTCGGGATCTAGTCCAGGAGTCGGGCCTAAACTTCAGGGCATCTTAAATTAATCAAGGAGGCAGGCATCCACCCAAATCTTATCATAAAGGGGATGCTTTAGTGGACAAGCTGAGCAGGACCCTTAATGGATCCAAATAAATGGATGTCAAACTGGGATGCATTCCTGGACTTTATCGACTGGTGGAGTATGCCACAAGTAGACATTTTTGCTTCTAAAGACAACAGGCAACTCAGTACAGTAAGTTTTGCACCAGGACCCCAACTTCAGGATCCTTGGCAACAGATGCCTTTTCCAAAAGATGGTCAGGTCTATTTCTCTACACCTGCCCACTAGTACATTTAATTTATGCTTTGTTGCCCAAGTTCACCCCACCAGGCCAGTGGCATAGTTTTAGAAAAGACCCAAGATGGCATTCATACTGTCTAGTAAAAATATGACTAGAGCACTGTGGAAGTTCTTCTAGTCTTTTCAATAAGTGCCATGGGATCTTTTACATCCTGAAAAATTATACGACGTCTTCCTGTTTGTTTCTTGCTGTTATGCATACCACAGTTCATTTAACTATTTATTGTAATCAACTAGTCTTATTACTGTATTGTACTGAGTGCAATAAATACACGAAGATAACTGTTTCAGTTAATAAGCTTTACTTTCACATTTTCTTTTCTGATCTACAAGCATGTAACACAGATGCTGTCAGCTCTCTGTGGAAAATACCCAAAGCTTGTTTATGCACAGTCATTTTATACCAAAAGGTCTGATATTTTTTTTCAGAGTCTGATGTATAACAGTTTTTTCTTTGTATAACAGTTTTTCTTTGTTTCCTTGTCCTTGGTTCTTTGTAGTTTGATGATCCATGGAAACTCAGTCTTGCATTATCTGAAACGTGTTCCAACACTATCTGAAACTTGATGTTACATCTCTTTACTTCATTGATGTCCTTCCAGCTGCCATCTGCAGTTATTTTTACAGACTTTGTTTCTCAATAACATACTCCTTTACATGGATGCCAAAAAATCTAACTAAGCTATATATGCTTGCCAGCACACACACTATTTTTTTTGCATTTTATACTACTTCTAAATTAACCCTTTATATTTCATATCATTCTTGCAGATTTATATTCAAGCTAATAATCATGCTAGTGAAAAGATAGTGAACTATTATTCTTTCACATCCATCTGACCTACCACCAACTATAGCAGATGGGACCTCAGTTTAATGTCTCATCTGAAGGACATCTCCAGAGTACTGCAGAAGATAAAGGGAGATAAGCTAAAAATGTTAATAGCTCCCCTTTAGCCAGGCAACACTGGTTGCCACTCCTGAACTACCAAGGTCAGAACTGATTCTGTTGCCTCAGAGTGTAGACTTTTTGACTCAGAACAAACGGACCCTACTGCACCACAGTGTGCATGATTTAGCACTCATCCCCTCTGTACACGTTTTCAGAGGAACCTTAGAGGTTATGACAGTAACAGTGACTATTAAGATGAATGTTATATAGTTGTGTTAATAATTTATCATAATTGTAGATGCTTATGTTTATTAATTATTGCATACCCGATTCCCTACCACCACCCTCTCTATTTCTTTCCTGGATATCTTGGATTGGTAACATAGTAGCCTGTCTTCTACATTCCATCTATGTTTCATCAGGGAAGGCCATTTCCTTACTTTTCACTTAGCAGCTGGATGGATCAGCTTGGGACTTTGTGGTTGGAACCTGTATCTCTTAGGATTTGTCCTCCAGGTCATGTTGTACTCTGGCACCTCTTATAGTGTCTTAGTCTGGCCAGGGCAAGAAAGAACTGAAAATGGTGCTGGCTGGCATCCTTGTCATGTCCTGATGTCCTGATGTCCAGGTAGGAGGGAGTCAACCAGAGCCAGACGGGTAAAGGTTTAGAGCTTTGGAAATCAGACCAGCTGTCAGAATCTTCAAGATGGAATCCACAGAAGATATGACTGCAACACTGAATATACTCAAACATTTACAATTACATTAAACTCCTATCCCAGCTGTATTTTCATAACCTAATATGCTTATAAGTCCCTACTTATAATTCCATCATAACTTGAGGTTTATTTATATTTATTTGTTCATCATGACTGACAATTTGCTTACATTGAGAATACCTTTACAGGAAAACTAATTACTCTGTGTAATATCACCTTGATGAACTACAATACCAAAACGTTTGCTGAAAAGTTTTACAAACATGAATCCATCCTCAGCCGTAAGATCTTCCCCTCATTCTGCTTATACCACTTACTTTTGCTGGGATTTCCAATGTTTTGTTGTTAGCTTACACTAGTTGACAGGCAATAGGCTAACACACTTTGGTTAACAAAAGAAAGCTATTGATGGGCACAGTGGCTGATCTTCACCCCCTACTGTATTTTTTGACAGTATTAAATGTACAGTTTTCAGGAATGGCAGAGGAAGGGTGGTGTAAGGATCCATAGGATTGTGTCTGAGGGACAAATGAGGCGCCGCAGGGATGTAGATATAACAGGGGTCAAAATGATGCAACAGAAAACAGGACTGGGGTGTGTGGTAATGGGGTATAGTTAACTCATTTGACATTACAGGATGTACACTATACTGCTTGTGCAGTACGTTGTCATGTGTGAGGTACAGTTTATAATAATAAGCAGCAGCTCACACAAATTTAGAAGAACATTGACTATGCCTTTGCTGTTCAAGAATGTACTAAAATAATGTTCCCTTACTACTGGCTGTCCTTTCTTTTTGGAGAACCAGAAATCCTGCGCCAGAGAGCTTCTCCATCATGTCATCCCCCAGCCTCTCTACTGTACATTTGCTGCTGTTGACCAGTACAATAGAGGCATGTGTAATGATCATTGTTTTGCTTTATTAGCCAAATTGTGTCAGCCAGTAGGCTGTCAGAGAAATAATAGAAATCCCTTTTGCTGATGTAATTTAGAATGACTAATGCAGTCAAAAAACACTATTTTATTATTTTTAACATTTGTAGTCATCTTCATGTTTAACATAGTTATATCATTCTTAAATTCACTTTTAGTTTCTTTTGTCAGAATGTTATATTGTTTTTTTACCTTCTTGTTACATGTAACTTTCATTTTATCATCAGCCTTTTTTCTTATTGATCAATTTACTTGCTGCATGGGGAATTTGCAAGTTTTTCCCTTCTTTCTTGAACCTGTCATTTTTCTAAGTCCCTTAAAAGATAGTATTTTACTTTTAAAATTTCCCATATCTCATTTGCTTTCTTTACTTCCAGTTGAGATTGCCAGTTTCAGTCTTTCTTAGTTTAGAGGCCTCTGTTTGGTCTGTTTAATATATTGTCAACAGACATTGACTTTTCACAGTATGCTGCTCTTTATGAAACCCGTGCGTTGTTATGTTAGTGTTGTTAAGCAAATGATCACTACCTAACCAAACTCTGGCAGTTAGCATGACGGATTAAGGCTGTGAGCTGGTTGCAAACTGCTTTCTGTAGTCAAGGGTTTGATTCCTTCAGACTCCATTTGCCTATATATATAAGGTTTCCCTAGTATTGATAAATTTTGGTCAACAATGCAGATGGTTAATAGTTGAATGTGAAAGGCATTCCCCGGGGTTGGAAAATATGGGTTCATAGGTGTGTACTAGGCTAACAACTAATGGGGCATTTTTAGGCCTACCCATGCATTACAAATCTCTGACAAATTCTGGTACCCTTGGTAAGTGTAAAAAGGGGCTTGGAACATGAAAAATCTACAAGCAGGGGCCTGGGAGATGAACCATTTATAAGCTAACTTTGTCCAGTAGAAACATAAGTGACAAACCAGCGATGAATTTCCTGTTCCCCATCTAATTGTTCACATTGCCGTGAATATGGTTAGGGAGGAACACTGCTTCACATGGATGGGAAGCCTGTTCCAGAGATGGCGTAGTCTTTGGGATACATACCTGTCTGTCCAGCAGGTCCTATTTTATATCATAGACAAGGTTTAAGTCTTTAGAAGAGGTAATTCTGATGCTGTGTTTTTTTAGCAGATATGCAGGAGGTCCATCAGAGCGGGGTCTGATTATGATCTATATGCCAGGCATAGATCTCCCCTCAACAGCCTGTAGGAAACAGAATACAGGGATAGGGTATTAAGGTGATCTGAATAGGATTTGTGTTTTACACCCTGTATTCTTTCATTGAGGAACCTCTGTGGACATGCCAGTTGATGGATGTGCCTAGTTAAGTACATACCAAAGGGACATTGTACTCAATGATAGATCTGATGAGTGCCAAATACAGAGGAACACTGACCTCCTTGTTTCTAGATGCAATTCCTTTGTTTATAAGTTGCACAACATAGAATGATTTCCTCACTACTGTAGATTCATGATGGTCAAAGGCTAGATTACTGTGTATGCGTGTCCCCAATTTCCTGAATACTAGGTCATCTCTTAGGGGTGTGTTGTCAATATGATAGTTACTGGGGTGGCTGACTTCCCAAAGGACACTATTATGCATGTCTTGACATTTAGCTTTAGTGATCTTTTCCTGTAGATTTTGTGATCTCAGCCTTAGTATATATAATTTAGTGGAGGGTGGGGGTGCAGAGGGGATTGCCCTTGCAAAAACACTGTTTTTTAAGTTGGCATGTTTTAAGAATTAGCCTTGGAGCATGTACAGTTGCATGTCACCGTTTGTTTATCAACGTGTGTCAATATTTGTGAAGTCAATGTAGCAGCCATTCAGCAGTTGCTACAAGATCATTCCTACATACAAAACAAAAGTCTTGTGATTTAACTAAATGCAAATCAAGTATCTTTAATTTGGTTTTATACTGCTGAGAAGCAGTCTCTATTGGTAGCTGTGAAAGGAGTCTTCTGGCAGGAACAATTTCCAGCTTCTTCAAGGTCGAAATGCCACGTCTCATTTCAAAAAGGGCAAGTGTACTGTTACTAGGTTTCTCTTAGTCCTCTATTTATATTACATTTAATAAACCATTATACAAGCCTAGCCTCACTAATGCAGCCCTGCATGTTTCTATTTTTAAAGAAACACGTACACTTGGCTGGAGAAACAATACATTTAAATAAACATCACTCTGTTTACAATGAACTCTTCATGACACTGTGCAAATATTATTTGCATTACTATTTAACTAAGTACTTCCATTTGTGAGGATCACCATGCAGTGCTGCTCACTGTTTCTATATATAGATGATATAGATATAGATATAGATGTGTGTGTGTACACACACACACACACACACACACACATATACATATATATTCATACATATATATATTTTTTTATATATATATATATATGTGTGTGTGTGTGTGTGTATGTGTCTGTGCACATAAACATTAGCAAATACAAATCTTTCTATTTTTAAAAACACTTGCTCTAATGAAAGCTAACTTTGTTGACTACATTTAGTCCCACAGAGTGATCACGGAAAAAAGTTATAAAAGTTGATTGTGCTGAATTAATCAACAGATCACCATGAGGAAATTTATATCATATAGTTGATGGTTTGTTAAAACTAAAAAAAGTGTAACTATATAAAAGTGTGGAACACAAGAAAACAATTTATTTTAACAATTCAAACCATTTTTTTATTTTCCCCTTAAAAAATATATGCAATAACATTGTGATGGCCTGCCTTTGGACCAGTAATCAAGGAGCCTCAATCCTCACCACTGGTAACAATGGGAGACGTACATTGAGAGGATGACAGGTACACACACAGTATTTCCAGATGCAGCTCTCTGCATCAAGTGCAATTTCCCTTAAGAGCACTGTCAGTCTGGGGCTGGTTTCTCCCTCTTTCTCCAGATCCCCAAAAAGACTCCCCACTGGCACAGCTATAGGGTTGAGATCTTAGCTGAGTGGCCAAGCCAAGACCTCCAGCACCCTCTCTGTCCATCCAGTACTTTGTGTCCCTGACCAAGTAGCTGGCACACATATACTTCATTTGATTTAGACACACACACACACACACACACACACACACACACACACACACACACACACACACACACACACACACACACACACACACACACACACACACATCTGGAAAAGGCAAAACAGCTCAGTTGGGAGAGAGTTAGGCTGAAGATCAAAGGTTTACAAGCTATGCCCCCTTTTTTCCCAGACTATAAGGTAATTATCAGTGCCACCAGCCACGTCCTTATCAGCTACTTTAAGGCCCTTATCAAAGGGTGCCCAATCTTACTGTGTAATGTTACTGTTTAATACAAATGGTAGTTTGGCCAAAAACAAGACTATTAGGAGTGGCCTACACAGTGTCACCAAATAAATATGCAAGTACTCTCAGAACTTAAATATGTCTCACAAATATCAGCCACAATGAAGGTTTAAATATATTTAATAATAAATAAAAGAACAAAAAATACTCAGTATATAATCACAGTAACATCAGAGTTCAAAACCACAGGAAATATTTAAAACAACATTGCAGGACAGTCTCAGATAAATAAAGAAAAGCATCTAAATTAAGCTTTGCTATATTCCTGAGAATATCTAGAGAATTACTATATCTTAGTTAACTTACAGAGCAAGCAAGGCAGATGTGGTGTGTGGGTTTTCTAGCTGATGTTGTCAAGTCAAAGAAAAATACAGTATACTCCAGCTCTCTCAAGAGAGTTCTTAAATTAATATCTCATATAGTACTGCTGGGATAGCTTGCATGATGAAATCACTTGTCATCTGACTCTATCCCAGGTAATACTTCTATTGATGCAGCTGGTAGCATTTAGCATATACCTGTGAAAACACATAGACAAGGCTTTTCTTAGATCTAAGGCAGATCGTGGAAGTCATAAAAAAATAAAAACACTTTGAAGACAATACAGTGAACCTCTAGTTCTAGACATTGTGTCTGTTACTGCACTGAAACTGAAAAATACCATCATTTTGTATGGCGTGGCTATAAAGTAATTTAATTTTAACTATTTTCTGAAGTTTTGCAAGCTAACCTCCTGTATTCCAGTTTCCCCTTATAAGTTATATACATCTAAATAGTTACAATAGTGTATGTACATTTCTGTTCTGTTCCAGTAGGGTACACTGTGGATACATTTTTAAAGCTCAGTGCTTTACAACCCTTTTCAATACACACTTCTGTACCAGTAGTTTGATATACACATAACATACAGTTCTAATACATTTATAACACAATCATATGAATCATGTTGATAGTCACAAATGACATATAATTATTTACAAAATTCCAGATAGTTAGGCTGCCAGTTTCTCCTTTCATGGCAAACATATTTGTAGTTCTTCTGCAGTTCTGTAGCTCGAGTAATGCAGACAACATTAGTAACATTTACTAACACTGATTTGCAAAACTACCTTAAAATCATATATTATAAAATCATATAAAGAATTGATCACAAATAAGCTAAGATAATTTGATTTTGCAAGGGAGTCTTGTTTGAAAAACAGTTCTAGATAATGCTAACATCAGTGTTACAATATTTACAATAATTAGGAGTTGTGCCAGAGTCCCTTGGCAAGAAAGGAGCAGGGAGCTACATCCCCTTGCAAAAGCAAATTAGCTTATTTGTGATCAGTTACTTAGATGATTTTGAAGTAGTTTTGTAAACCAATGTTTAGTAAATTTGGTAATGTCACATAACCGGGCCTTACCCTGAGGCAACTGGGCAAAGCTCCTCAATGATCTCCTAGACTTCTCACCTAGTAACTACCTATAAGCATGATAAGCATGGCCTAGTATATAGTGTATTTATTATTCAGAAATGTGAAAAACCCAGCTTCTTATATTGGGATGCAGAGTACAGTGTGCAAATGTCTTAAATATTACAATAAGTCTTTTGTGTTTCTAAATTTTTCTTCATATGCATGCGCTGCTAATTTTATTACTGTTTCACTGTGTTGCAGTTGATATTTTGATGTTTTAACATCACAGTCTTTCACTGTTATGCATTGTTTTAAGATTCATGTATTATGTAGGTATTTTATGTTATGTGCCCATTACATCACATTACATAGCTTCAAAACTAAAGACACAGTTCAATTTGTTCTTAACAAAGACAATTCTTGGGTTATAAAACAAAACTATTCCAAATGTACAAGAGGAATGTTTACTTTTTTTAGTTGTATATAAACTCATGAAGAGTGATCTTTATTGTGCCTTAAAGGCCCTGTATGACCTGGTCTTGTTTTTTCCCTTCTACTTATAGTTTGGAACCACCTGGATATTTTAGAGACATTTTTTTCTGTGTACAAGGAGTCCTCTTCCCTATTTATCTTTAGAGTACACAGATTGCTACTCTACACACAAGCAAATATTCCATCGAGACAGAAGTGAAGGATACAGCAGAGTACAGTTATGTAAGGAACTCATCATAACAAAAAATTACACACATGCTCCACTTAAGTCCTGTTTCTCCCCTTCCCATGTCTTCTTTGGTCTGAGAGCTGTCTTGTATTATAACTGCCTTGTCCTGGTACTTAATATCACATTGGTGGTGGTGTACACCTGGGAATTGGCACCACTGCCTATCCAGCCTAGTGTATAGATGAAGGCCTTAGAATGAAGTGCTTGTTTTTAGGGCTATTGATTGCTTCATATCCTAACTGAATTACAAGTGCATGAATGTTTTCTACTGGGTTGCTCTTCCATGGTATAAATAACATGGCCAGGGTTATAAACTAAATTCCAAAATGATTCCATTAAGGGATATAATGCACTAATTACCATTTATAGCATCTCAAATTACAAAATATTGAAAAAAAACTTTGCTGACTGTGTCCTTATCCATAGATGTGCTTTTGAAACAATAGATTATTAGCTACACTAAGTCAAACTCAACAATCTTGGCTTTGGTAAAGGGACACTGTCCTGGTTTCATAAATAGTTTTCAAATCACACTTTACAAGTGACTAGTGGCCCTATTGTGTCAGACACAAGCACAATCCAGTCCGGTGAACCATGAGGATCTAATCTAGGTCCTATACTTTTTTTCTTTTCATTGATGATTTAGTCAAATACTTCCTACTAACAAAGCTTATAATTTATGCCAGTGACATTATTTTGGCCAAATCTGTCAAAAATAGTTATGTTTGTGGTTACAAAGAAACAACTCTGAATGCCCAGAAACCACACCTGTGCTTTTTGGTACAGCTCAGAAAATCAAAAACATCTCTTCATTCTTGCATACCACACCTACTTTTATCCCAGTTCTCAAACAACAGACAATGGCAGTCATACCTCTCAACTGTCCAGATTTTTTGGCTCATATTTTTAGTCAGTTCCTCATAAAATTGGTAGTTTTCTGGCAAATCACTGTGATGATTAGAGAATTGACGTCACTAAGTAATGACATACATTTAAGTTTCAGACTTCAAATCCTTCAGAAAATATATGTTAAAACAATCCCTGTTACTCTAGCAACTTTCTAAGTTTGTAAGAGCAATATTTAAAATATGTCCGTATTCTTGGTCCTTTGTCCCCCCTTTTGTTGGGCTTTGTCCAGATTTCTTGCACTAAGAGGTTGAGAGGTATGATGGCAGTCACAGTAGATCTCTGCCTTGACTCTACACTCTCATTACAGCATCAGAGATGGCTACCTCCAAGGTTTTAAAACATCTCAAACTTTGCTATAAACTAACAAGCTGATGGTTTTAGTGACAAATTTCCTAATAATCAGAAATTAATATGCTCTTCCTTTAATCACCTTAAACTTTAATTACAACACATCCTTTCTCCAAGCAGTTACCAATCTCTTTTTAAAGATATGTTTAAAGATATTTCTCTCATTTCTCACTGAGCGCTATTGTCTTACTGTACATGTAATATAATGGGTTCCCATAACAACACACTCACATCCCAGTTACTGAATTATTGTTCTCCATTTGCCATTTGCCCCTTTCATTGACTATGAGCAATTGCAAAATAGCAATTGCAGTTGTTCACTAAAGTATCAAGCAGTTATTATGTAGCAACCTAATGACTTGTTGCTACCTTTAAAAGGAAAGAAAAAGAACAGCTAAACAATTTACAAGCTGTCATATAGGGATTGTGATGCAATTATTCTAAAGACAGCTTGTAAACTATCAACCTGATCAACACTCTCCTACATGTTGGTGCCTGGGCATCAAACTCCTCTGTTCTGCCCATCATATGAGTCTGCCATATACTATTTTACTGGAAGGTAAAATCTTCCACTACTTTCTATTCCTGTGGCCTAGCTGCATCTAAAAGGACATTCACCAAAACTGCCCAATAACACGTTATCTACTCCTCAAAAATCAGAAATAAACTTTGTTATGTAAGTTTCTGTACAAAAGCTCTCACAGTACTTATCTGACTCCTACAAGTGCACCTGCTTTAGGGAGGGTGGTTAACAAGATCACCCTAAATCAATTGGATTTGTGCTAGCAGATAACATCTATCGCATATGCTTGCATTTACAGAGCCTGCGAATTTAGTGTAAGTCTACCTTTTACTTGCATCTATCTCATATATGTTCTACTTCAACTATTTCTTCTTCTTCTTACCTGTCTATGCTATTGTAAGTAATCATTAAATCCCAATATAAATTATTTATGTGTGAATTATTACAATATGTTATATATGTTGCAGCAGATGTCTTTTCTGTGCCATTTGGCTGGGGTTGTAGTTGAAGAAGGCCATGTACCAATCCACCCATACAGGTAACAAAAATAAATAAAAAAGCAAATAGTTAAGTAGCAGGCAAGTGCATGGCCATCTTTCTATGTTAGGAAATAATATGATTGTTGTGATGACCCACCATACCAACCAATATGTGATGTGGATATGCCACCTCTGGGCCAGTAGTCAAGGAGCCTCAATCCTCACCACTCGCACCTGTAGGGGGATGTTCACTGGCAGGATAACAGGTACACGCACATTATTTCCAGATGCAGCTCTCTCCATCAAGTGCAATTTCCCTTAAGAGCATACAGAGACCACAGTCAGTCCAGCGCTGGTTTCTCCCTCTTTCTCCAGATCCCCAATAAGACTTCCCACTGGTACAGCTATAGAGCTGAGTCATTATCCATGGTTCCAACCAAGTCCTCCAACACTCTCTCTGTCCATCCAGTGCTTCATATCCCTGCCCAAGTAGCTGATGCACACACTCTTGGAGATATGATTTGCACACACACACACACACACACACACACACACACACACACACGCACACACCTGGGAAAGGCTGGCACAGGTTTACTAGCTATGCCCCATGTTGCCCAGACTATAAGGTAGTTACCACTGCCACTTCAAAACTTAGGAAATATTTAAAATAACATTGCAGGACAGGCTCAGATAAATAAAGGAAAACAATATCTAAACTAAGCTTCACTATATTTCTGACTATATCTAAGAGAATTACTATACCCTAATAACCTACCTAATAGAGCAAGGCAGATAACATGGTAAATAGTTCTTTTTCTTGTCAGGTCCAATACAGAATGTTCTGTCTCACTAAGAGACTTCTCAAAATATCTAAAATATTACTGCTTGGATAGCTTGCAGAATGACATCCTTTCTGGTCATCTGACTTCTAGTTTCCAGGCAAACCCCCCATTGCTGACAGCTGGCAGTATTTAACACCTAGCTGTAAAACTAGACACACAAGGGCTTTTGCTCAGATCTGTTGAGTTTCTGGAGGTTGTTAAACAACTAAACAAGTCTATTCTTCCTGAGTGGCAATTAGTTCGTGCCAAAGACAATACAGAAAACATCCTAGTACAGACTTCGTGTCTCTGGCTGCCTTGAAACCAGTGAGCTAGCATCTTTATGACCTGGCCTATAAAGTCATTTAACTTCAGATGTTTTTCCACAGTTTGCTGGACTGAAGTTAAACCTCCAGTTTCCTCTGTTAAAACATCTACATTTAAACAGTTACAATGGTGCATGTACATTTCTGTTTTCTGCAGTAGGCACACTGTAGATACAGTCCAAACTCAAACACTTTACAAATACCTTTTCAACACACATATCTGTAAAAATCAGTTCAATATACACATGGCATACAGTTTTAATACATTTGTAACACCAGCATCTTGTATGACATACAGTTCTACATTTGTAACACAAACATCTTGTATGACCCACAGTTGTAATACATTTGCAACACAAGCATCTTTTATAGATCAGTTTGATATTAACAAATAACATAATTATTTACAAAATTCCAGCTAGCTGTGCTGGCAGTGCCTCCTTTTGTTACGCCCCCCCCCCCCCAAAGACTCATGCTAGTTTTTCCAGTGCTCCTTGAGAAACATTGCTTGAGAGGGATGAGCCTATCTGGGAGTACATTACCTCATACCTTTCCTTGAGATCCCAGCTGTCTTTGCATTTCTGACCCTATTACAGTGTTGCATTGTCATATCATCTGCCTGCAACCCTAGGCTCCACCATAGTAACTTGAATTTTGCTGGCTGGCTTGCTGTAGTCATAGATCCCCCTCAGACTCCTCCTGCCTTCTACTGTAAATACTCAGCACAAGGATCTCCCTATCATGGTAAGGTTTCATGATGTTAACATGGCACGGTTTGTGCCCCTGCCTCCTGCCTAGCAGTTCTATCATGTAGTTAACATCACTAACCTTCCTTATCACTTTGAAGGGTCCCTACCAAGCTGCCTGCAGCTTATTGTGCCTGACAGGAATGAGAACCATAAATTGCTGCCCCACAGCATACTCTCTGGCTTAAGCATTCCTGTCATACCAGACTTTTTTCTGCTGTTGAGCTTCTACCAGGTTCTCCTGGGCCAAGCCCATGAGTTCCCTGAGCCTTGTCCTAAAGTTTAGGACATATGCCACAACAGACTCCTTGTGGGATTCACATTCACCCTCCCACTCATTGCGAATCAAATCTAAAGGTCCCCTCACCCGATGGCCATACAGCAGCTCAAATGGTGAGAAATCTGTGGATTCCTGAGATACCTCTCTGTAACCAAACAGCAGATGGGGCAAATATTTGTCCCACTCCCTCTTAAACTGGTCTGAAAATGCCTGTAGCATGGTCTTTAGGGTAGCATTTAACCTCTCCACCAGACCATTAGTCTCGGGGTGGTAAGGGGTGGTTTTTAGGTGCTGCACCCTACAGTGCTTCCACAGACAAGTTAACAGGTCTGACATGAAATTGGCACCTCTGTCAGTAAGTATTTCTCTTGGGAAACCTATCCTGCTGAAAATCTCTAGCAAAGCATTTGCCACCTTCTCTGCCTCGATGGAGGACAGAGCCACCTCCTCAGGGTATCTGGTAGCATAATCTACTACCACTGGGATATATTTCTTCCCTGTGGAACCTGGCATGCTCAGTGGCCTCACAATATTCATAGCTACCCTCTGAAATGGCTTCTCAATGACAGGCAAAGGTACCAAAGGAGCTTTAACCTTGTCTCCTGCCTACTTTTTGGCAGTGCACACAAGCCCTGCCGTACTCTATTACATCCCTGGAAATCCCAGGACAATAAACGTTCTGCATAATGCATCTCTTGGTATGCTTTATGCCCATATGACCTGCAAAGGAAATGTCATGAGTTATGGCTAGAAGTGCCAGATGGTAAGCTCTGGGCACCACCAACTACTGTATTACCTCACCTTCTAGCCCTCCCTCAGGGGTCCACTCTCTATATAGTAACCCTTTGTTCCAGTATACAGATTCCCCTTTTCCTTGAGAATCAGGCACCTCCATAGCTACCTCCCTCAAGCCTTGTAATGTAGGGTCTGAGTGCTGTGTCTGTCTCACCTTTATCTTTGTAACCCTTGCCAGCTCCCCTTCCACAAGAATTCTGGCATCCTCTGACAGCGGTGCCTCCCTGGTAGCCTAGATACTACTACTCACCTCTGCCCTTGCAGTCAGTCTGTCCAAGAGAACATCAGTGCCCACCAGCAGCTGTGGCTCATCTTCAGTCTCACTGCTACAGGTTAGCTCCCTCTCTGAAGTACCTCACCAGTCCTGGCTTCAATTGTATGGTCTGTTTGGGTCCACCCCCCCAGGATAACAGACTCCCTGTCTCCAAGCCTAACTGTGTGTAACTGCATGCACAAACGTTACTGAATTATCAAAATCATTCCCTATCAGGACTTCTGCAGGGATACCCTCAAACACATCTACTTGCTGCCTTCCTTTTCTACCCTCCCGGTCAAGGTAAATCCTAGCCAAAGGTATTTGAAATGGGGTCCCTCCTAAAGCTCTGACTGGCATAGACTTCCCAAGCAAGTAGTGCTCCTCTTTAACCATTGCAGGCTTCACAGTGCTTAGGACAGAGGCTGTGTCTGTCTTAGCAGTGGCCTGTTTCCCATTCACTAAGATAGGATATAACCTCTTGTGGTAGTTAGGTACCCTTGTTGTCTCCATACAACTTACCACTTGCATTCTGTTATTCCCACTTGCTGGCTCCCCTACCTTTTGTTCCTTACCTTGCCTTCATAGACATCTATATGCTACATGGCCCCACTGGTTACATTTAAAACATTTAACCCTTGATCCTGGATGTGTACTTGAACTAGTGGCTTCCCCTGTTACTGGTGGACTCTGTTGTGGCGGTTTAGGCTGCCCACCATGGGTTCACTTATACCCATGTGTAGCACTGGGTATCCCTTTCCTGTGCAGTGCTGCCCTGCTTGCTAGGTATAGGTCTCCTTTTTTCCCCAACTCATCTGCGGTGTTGCATTCTCTATCTGCCAACCAGATTCTCATGTCCTCAGGCAAAGTGCTAAGGGCTTGTTTCCTCAGCAAAAGGTCTGCCAACCCTTCAAAAGTGGTAACCTGACACCTACTCACCCACCTATGAAAATAAGTGCTTAACTTAGCAATATAATCATACACACTTTCATCTGTCTATGCTCACACAACTTTTTCCTATAAGCTTCAGGTGTTAACTTAGAGCATTTCAGTAATCAATTTTTAACTGTATTATAATTTAAGCAATCACTATCAGACAATTTAGAAACAGCAGTTACAGCTTTACCATGGAGTAAGGGGGTTAGGAAATGTACCCAGAGCCCTTGGTCATCATTATACTGTTTGCATACTCTTCCAAACATATGAATAAAACTATCAAAATGATCACCTTCTTGGTTCTGAGGAAGAAGTTTACTGACCTTTATTGCTTCTGGGGTACAGTTACTCCCTTCCCCATTACCTCCATAACCCTGGTGAAGAGTCAGTAGTTCCTTTTCATGTTGCCCCTGCCTCTCATTTTCTTCAGCTTCCAGACATCTCAGTCTGTCTGCTGATTCTAGTTCCAAATGTTTGGCCTCCAGTTCAAGTCTCTCTAACTTCAGATGGATTTTTAAGTCCTCTGAGGAAAAGTTGAACTGTCCATTTTCTGAGAGCTGTAAATCCCCAAGGTCAGTCTGGCTGTCTTCCTGGTTGCTGTCTGTGATGCAGCTGTGGTTAAGGCTGCAGTCATTTCCCCTTTAGTCAGGTTGGCATGCCTCAGTCGTTTGGCTTGGCACATCTCAGCCAACTGGTTCCTTGTCAGCTTGCTATAATCCTCTGCTGACACCCTTGCCTGTTTTCCCCGACTAACTAAGCTAACAAAATATAAATAAAACTATTGCGATATGAAACTCTGAATGTCTACAGTGTGGCTGCTTGAGAGTACAAGCACCTTCTTTACTGTCCACTGTTTACAGGCTACAGGAGTTCAGTATCCACACCACTGAATCCCAGTATGTGATGTGGTGATCCCAACACTGCCAACTAATATGTGAGGTGGATATCCCACCTCTGGGACAGTCAAGGAGCCTCAATCTTCAACACTGGCACCTGTAGGGGGATGTTCACTGGGAGAATAACAGCTACACACAGACAATATTTTCAGATGCAAATTCTGCATCAAGTGCAATTTCCCTTAAGAACACACAGAGACCACAGTCAGTCCAGGGCTGGTTTCTCCCGCTTTCTCCAGATCCCCAGAAAGACTCCCACTGGAACAGCTATAGAGCTGAGTCCTTAGCCAGGGTTCCAAGCCAAGTTCTCCAACACTCTCTCTGTCCAACCAGTGCTTCATGTCCCTGTCCAAGTAGCTGAGACGCACACTCCTGGAGATTTGATTTGCACACACACACACACACACACACACACACACACACACACACACACACACACACACACACACCTGGGAAAGACTGGCACAGGTTTACTAGCTATGCCACATGTTTCCCAGACTATAAGGTAGTTACCACTGCCACCAGACCCGCTTGTCAGCTACTTTAAGGCCCTTAACAAAGGGTGTCCAATTTTACTGTGTAATATTAATACTAATACAAATGATAGTTTGACCAAGATCAAGGCTATTAGGAGTGGCCCACACAGTGTCACCAAATAAATATACAAGTGCTCGCAAAACTTAAATATCTCTGCAAAGATCAGCCACAGTGTGAAAGGTTTAAATATATTTAATAAATAATAAAAGAACAAGAACATACTAAGTATATATATATTCACAGTGACCTCAGAGTTCAAAACACAGTAAATATTTAAAATAACATTGCAGGACAGGCTCAGATAAATAAAGAAAAATAATGTCTAAAGTAAGCTTCACTATATTTCTGACTATATCTAGGAGAATTACTATACCCTAATAACCTACCTAATAGAGCAAGGCAGATGACATGGTGAATGGTTCTTCTTCTTGTTGGGTCCAAGACAGAATAAAGAATGCTCTGTCTCACTAAAAGACTTCTCAGAATAATATGTAAAATATTACTGCTGGGATAGCTTGGAGAATGACATCATTTCAGGTCATCTGATTTCTAGTTCCCAGGAAAAACCCCATTGCTGGCAGTATTTAACACCTACCCATAACAATTCACACACAAGGGCTTTTGCTCAGATCTATTGAGCTTCTGGAGGTTGTAAAACAACTTAACACTTCTACTGTAACTGAGTGTCAGTTAATTCACAGCAAAGACAATATGGAAAGCTTCCTAGTACAGACTTTGTATCTCTGGCTGCCTTGAAACCTGTGAGATAGCATCTTTGTGGCCTAGCCTATAAAGTGATTTAATTTCAGATATTTTTCTACAGTTTGCTGGACTGAAGTTAACTGTCCAGTTTGATCTATTAAAACATATACATTTAAACAGTTACAATAGTGCATGTACATTTCTGTTTTCTACAGTAGGCACACTGTGGATACAGTCCAGACTCAAACACTTTACAAATACATTTTCAACACATATGTCTGTACATATCAAGTTTCATATACACATGACATACACTTTTAATACATTTGTAACACCAACACCAGCATCTTGTATGACCCACAGTTCTAATACATTTGCAACACAAGCATCTTGTATAGATCAGATTCATATTCACAAATGACATATAATTATTTACAATATTCCAGCTAGCTGTGCTGGCAGTACCTCCTTTTGTCACAATGTTGTCATCATTTAGATATTGTTTCACTTTTGTTTATTTTTGGGGTCCTTATGTTCCGTCATACTAATATCTTGTAATAATCCTATTGTTTTCGTTGGGGCTATGGCTTCAAAAGATCTAAAGAAGTTTCCTCTTCCTGTAGCCTGTATAATCTATGCTCCTCCCTGAATGGAGGAGCTAGTCTGAGCTATTATTCCAGAGGGCTGTGAGTGAAAATGAACATCACTGATTGTGGCGAAATGCCTCACATAACTATACTTTCTATAGCTCAACTAAGTCACTGTAAAATAATATTTTGTGACTTATAAGTAAGTAATGACTGTAATGAAAGCTTTAGTAAAATCCAGGTAATAAACAAATTTGAAATTTAGACATACATCACTGATTGTAAGGGAAGCAAAGATTAGTCAATAGGTGAACATTTCAAACTTTTATTTAGTAAGTATATGTAATGAAACAATTTTAAGTTCAGAAATATGTGTGTGTCTGAATCTCATTGTTGTGGCCATAACAAAAATAATTTCCACACTGTGAAATATGAACATTACTGGAGGTGTTGCATGCAGTGCAAACGGCTTCTCCCAAACTAGTTAAAATCGTAGTCTACCAAAATACCCCTAACCATTTTAACATACTATATAATACAGTTACCTAGAGGAAAACATTAAGAACAGATGGTTAAGGCTTGAAGCCTGGCTCAACTCTGAAAATCCACATTACCTAGAGGAAAACAGTTTTTGTACTTACTTTTCTCACTTGCTTAGAGAAAAACAGCTCTTGTACTCACTTTCCTCACTTATCTAGAGGAAAATAGTTTTTTATTCAGGCATGTCCAAGGGTCAGCTCCCAGTGTTCTCTCCTGTCTATCTGATGAATCTGGGCATCTCGAGGTAATGTAGAAATTGCCTCATGTACATAGACAACCCTCTCCTCCTACCACCCAACACTACAACCTGTGAGAGATCCACTTATCTAGCCAAACTGGAGGTGAAGCTCTCTCCAACCAAGACTGAATTTGACAGTCATGAGGAGAAGGTAAACATTTGCACCACACCACACTCATCACATAGCCTCACTAAATCTATACCACCAAAATCCACACATAGTAACACAAAAACATTTGTGGAGGCTGTCAGTAATAATCTGTCTAAGCAACAGAGAGCTGCAAAGCAGAAACGCAAGCAGCCTCCATCCCCCAACACAACCCAAATGACACATAGCCCACAGACTCAGTGTGCCACTCAACCACAGCCGATAAGGCAAAACAACGTACCCAACACACTAGTCATAGGTGACTCTATAATCAGGCACACTGATGTCCCACTCACCAGGCTAAACAAGGAGAAGGTTACTGTCAGCTGCCTGTCTGGTGCCAGGATCTGCCACATAACCCACGCACTCAGGTCACTCCACAACAAGTACAAATATGACTCTGTCATTGTCCATGTTGGTGTGAATGACCTGAGACATACCTCCCTGGACTACATGAAAAGAGACATGGAAGAGCTCTCCAATCTTGTAGCCCAGGCAGGTATGACCCTAGCCCTGAGTAGCATTTTTCCATCGCCCCGAATGATACCACAGTACAAGGACAAAATGATTGACTTCAATAATTGGCTAAGCTTTTGGTGTCATTCTAAGGGGATCCAGTATCTGTCTGCTTGGGATGAAATGGTCGACAGACCATGATGCTTTGCCACAGATGGCCTGCACCTGTCGCCTTTGGGATTCCGGATACTGGCTAAGGCTCTTGCTGCCCCTATAGTGCCTTTTTTAGGCAAGGTTCAAATAACAAATTCATCACCATAACAGGAACAGGCATGCAAAAACTGAGGGTAATGCTACTCAATGCTAGAAGTCTAAATCTCAAAATGCACTCACTCGAGGCACTCCTTAAAATGGAGAACATCGATATCTGTGCAGTGACTGAGACCTGGTTCAAGGCTCCAGAGAGCACTCCTGCACTACCAGGCTATAACTCCTACCACACTTTTCGGCCATGTAACCTGGACCAAAGCACCAAAGGCAGAGGTGTGTCCGTATTCATTAAGGATATCCACACCTCCAGGCTAGTTGCTCAGCATAATGCATCTGAGGTTATCCAAGTGCAACTAACTCTGGGCAAAACTGCAATCCAAATTGTAGCTTGCTACAGATCTCCCACCATGCCCCAGGATTCCCACTCCTCTTTTCTTGATGTACTGGAAAATATTAGGGTTCAACCAAACACCCTAATAATGGATGACTTCAACTACCCCACCATTAACTGGGAAAACTACTCGTGTACTATCTCCTTAGCTCAACGCTTTCAGGAATTCATAAACTTCAATGCCCTGGATCAACTTATCCACACCCCCACCAGGGGCAACAATATCCTAGACCTAGTCATTACCAACATGAGTGATCAGTGTTCCACACCTGAAGTCAACTCCTCGTTGGTTTGATCCGACACAAGCTAATCACCCTTGATATCCACATCCCTCCCCCACCCCCATTAAGGAAACCACGGTAAAAAATTTCTCCAAAGCCAACTTCATGCTTATTAACACAGAAGTGGTGAACTTCATGACACCCATGCAGATGGACAATACAGTTAGAACTGCTGAATCCTACACAAATGCATTCTATAAGCACTTACACGAGTGCATGGATCGTGCTATCCCAAACAGAACCAAGACGCTATCCTCCAAAAAAAGGAAGAAAATCTGGGGGTCCCCTGCCATAAACAAACTGTACAACAGAAGGAAGAAACTGTTGCAAAAGAGAGTAAAATCCCATGAGTGGAGGAGCTCCCTGGTCAGCCTCAGTAAGAAGCTGAGATCCCTTATAAGATCCTCCAAAGCTAGCTACGAAAACAAAATTGCCACTAATTCTAAGGACAACCACAAAGCATTCTATAGCTATGTCAAGAATCTCGATGGCAACACCTAGATCTGCTCTGTGTTACAGCACAAAGGCATGAAAATTACAGAACCAACTGACATTGACAACATTCTGGCAGATAAGTTCAGTGCTAACTTTACCCCGCCCACACCCCCTAAAGGGCTCATATCTATACAGGATGAATGCAGAGTCCCTGTAATCACAACTACGCAGGTAAAAGCTGCACTCTCTAAAGCCAAAAACACAGCATCCATGGGACCGGACAACATCCCAGGCTGGGTTTTACACGAACTTCAGAATGAACTGGCTCCCCACTTAAGCACCATATTCAGTAATAGCCTTGCATCAGGCTTTGTGCCCACCGAATGGTGCACAGCAACAGTTATCCCACTCCACAAAGGGGGAGCCACCACTGATCCCGGGAACTATCGACCTATTAGCCTAACGAGCCTGGCCTGCAAGGCCATGGAATGTATCATCGTGGAACTCATAAACAAAGACATTGGTAACCTCCAAACTCTGGATCCCACCCAGTTTGGGTTTTTGAAAGGCAGATCATGCCTCCTGAACCTGATCAACTTCTTTGAGGCAGTCACCAAAGCCGTAGATGAGGGTAAGGTGGCTCACACAGCCTATCTTGACCTCGCCAAGGCTTTCGACAGCATCCCCCATTCTGGAATTATAGCTAAACTCACTAAACTAGGTATAAATCCCTACGTCACAAGATGGGTTGCCAACTGGGTCACTGACAGAACTCACACTGTAAAAGTTGCAGACTCCAAATCTGACCTCAAAGCAGTGACAATTGGAGTACCACAGGGTTCCGTCCTGGGACCTCTCCTGTTTGGTATCTACTTCTCTGAAGTACAGGCTAACACAGAAGGCCTCTGGCTAATGAAGTTCACAGATGACTGAAAACTAGGAGCCATAGTCAAGTCCCCAAATTATGTGAACATCCTACAGAAGGGCCTCGCTGAGACAGATGCCTGGTGTCAGAGCCATGGCCTCAAGCTCATTACCAAAAAGTGCAGTGCCATCCCCTTTGGTAAAAACTCTGTACTTATGAACTACCACATAGGCAGCAATCTACTTAACACCGAACGTGTGATAAGAGACCTTGGGACCCAGGTGGACAGTAGTTTCTCCTTTGGTAGTCACATCGCCACAGTAGTCAGGAAGTCCTTCTACATGGCACACTTCATCATAAAAGGGTTCTCATCCAGGAAAAAAGAGGTCATTGTTCCCCTCTACTCGACACTCATTAGACCCATTATAGAGTACAACGTCCCTTTTGGAATGTACCTCACAAGACATCTGCAGCAGCTGGAAAGGCCACAGAAGTTCCTCACAAAGAGGATTACTGGCCACAAACAACTGCCCTACACTGACAGTCTCAAAAAACTCCAGCTTTACTCCGTAGCATATCGCCTACTCCGAGGTGATCTCTGCCTAACATATAAAGCTATGTCAAACCCAGAGCTGTTGGATATGCTACACCTAAAGAAATCCCAATCCCTCCGAGCTACACGCTGTAGGGACCTAAATCTTGTCACCACAATAAACAGGACATGCTGGAGGGATAGATTCCTGTCCCAGAGACATCCCATACTCTGGAACAGGCCACCCATCTATGTCAAGCAAAATTCTTCATTAGCACTCTTCAAGAAAAATCTTGATGAGTGGATGGGAAATAAGAAATACACCCCGGGGATCACTTCTGTGTCTCTACTTGACAGTGGCACAGGAAAATAACTTTCTTGGGTGGCGTAAGCCAGGGAACCTTGTTGGCTAGGCTTACGTAGGCCCTTGGGCCGATAGCCTAGTACTTACTATGAACCTATGAACCTAAGTTAGCCAACAAGGCACCCCAGCCCACACATTAAACCCAAATAACAATAGTAAACACCTGAAAATAGTCTGAATCAACATTAAGAACGGATGGTTAAGGCTTGAAGCCTGGCTCAACTCTGAAAATCCACATAACGAGTTTAGTGGAAATTTGTCTTTAACTAGAATCTTTGATAAGCTAGCAAACGAGCAACTCTGGGAATGTGTAAATAAACAGGGGCTTCTTTGTGACAAGCATCATGGATTTAGAAACTCTTTCAATACTATGACAGCCCTGTATATAACCACAAACACCATTTTCAATAACAGGAATAATTCAAAAATAGCAGGAGGATTGTTTATTAATATGATAAGAGTTTTTGAAACAGTCCATCATCACTTACTTTTGTATAAACTCAAATTTACTTTGGTTGCTGAAACTTGTCTCCAGAAGGCTAAGCATGTGGGAAGTGGATTTTATATTAGGAAATGCCAGTGTACACTGTTTGTATGCCAATAATAAGGATGGATAAAGAAACAGTGAGACTTACTGCTACCCAGCAAGTTATTTAGAAGTTTTTTTTAAAGCAGAAACATTGCTGAATGTCAAAATAGAGCTATTAATAGCTTTCTGAATTTCTTCTGAAGAGGTCTGAGTAGTGCTTTTCAAATGATGTGAAATATGAGGTGGTGGATCATAATGAAAATATTCTGTTCAACATTTCACATGCTGCTTCGGGACTTACATTGCAGAATATTAAAAAAATGAAATACAAAGAAAAACAATTATAGATTTTGCTGGGATTGTTTGGAAGCCCTCATTGTGGAAAGACTAAATTTACAACTTCCTGTAGAAGTTCCCATTCAGGTTTCATGGCAGTATCCTGCATAGTATGTGTGTGTCTGCATACTTGATTAAGCCTGTTGAAAGGTTTAAATGACTTTGTATTGCCTGCTTAGAAGCACACTGAACCTTTTGCATAAGAAGTAAGCACGGAGCCCTCTGTCTGGGAAGTTGTAAGGCTGCACTTCTCTGCATTCCAGCTGGGTCACTCTTTTGAATGATTGATGGGTACTCAGGGCTGTGATTAACTGTAGGAGTTTATAATGAAGTTTGTTTTTCTTTCTGGTGCCAGGTGCTTCACATCTGCAAACTGTCCTCACGAACTCAGCATCCTTGACATGGTGCGTCTGTTATCAGCATTTGATTTAGAACAGGAATCCTTTTACTGGGTTCAGGATGTAAACACACTGTTCCATTCCTGGTCTGCCAGTACCTCTGAGGAATGCATCATTAATGTTTCCTGCTTGCTTTTATTTTGATCCTATTCAACCAGTAGATTCTAGTAAAATGGGTGCATATGTTGTTTGACACAAGGAATGTAGCTGACATCTTTGACAATCTATTATCTTGTACACTGGGTGTTCTTTTATTAGGCTAATATGTTTTTTGGCTTTTTCTACAGGAAGACGAATAATGCCCTGGAATACCACTCCAGTGTATTAACTGTAAAATGTAATTGTGATGTTCATAATACATTTTGATGAGTTTGTTATAAAGAGGAGAACAGTTTAAGCTTTTCTCAATGCATATTTTCATCATGATGTATCTGAATTATTATGACAACTTCTTCCTTTTACAATCAGTCCTGTTCTGCTCTGTTTTCCATGACTTACTGGTCATTTATCTGGTGGAAATGGGTTAGATATTACAGTAGAAAGACACTGAGATGAATCAAAGTCTAGGTTTAGCAAATGCTTCTTTTGACATAGTGCGACATATACCTGTGCAAACATGAAATCTGTCTTGTATAGGAAACCTCGTTTGTTATTGAAGACCTCTCTGTATGGCCATACCATATCCACTGCGCGCTCATACTGCTCATCAGGCTGTGTCTATCCAGTGGAAAGCAGCAGTCTTGCACATGAGGCAGAATAGTCAATAATGGTGCCCAGCACCATCTCCAAACACATATGCATACCTAGTATTTAGTAACTTATACAGGATCTGTGTTTAAACAATTAGAATGCAAAAAAACGCACCTCTCACTGGTGCAAATGGTATGCCCCTCAAACCACTCCCATGATAGCCCCTGTCATATGCTTAAAATCTGAAGAAAACCATATCTAAGATGTAATGTCTTGCAAACTCCCCATCGTCACCAATGACAATCCCTTCCAAAAGCCTCAGTTTATCTACATGAACAGACATAGGTAACAGCCTTCTTATTACCTTCATGCTGATCATTGTCTGAGCTTAGTGGCAGTTCAGAATGCAGGTGTTAGCTCATGCACATTAAAACATTTTTTGAGGGAGAGATATAAGGTTGTTAACACCAATGTGGGAGAGGGCAATATACTAGACCCTTGTTCAGATTCATTTTGTAGTTGCTTTGCAAACAGTGTAACAAAGGAAGGAGAGGGGGCAGTGGACACTCTGGAGAATGCTATTCATGTTTTACTATGCAATGAGAGACAGATCTTGGCTGTGGAAAGGATGAATAGACTTTGGAAAGTGTTTCCATTTAATTTAACTATGTAGTCACACATAACAGAGGGGAAGAATTATAGTGGACAACAGCTAGTAGCTATTATTATATTTTAACCATTAGCACAGTGCCTATGAAGTAGGTCAGAGTGGTGACACAACTGGTGCCCCATTAGTGAGTAGACAGTAGCAGTCAATCATGGTAATGTAATGCAGTATTAAAGATGTACAGTTGTGCACTGTACACCTAACATATGCTATGGCCTGTCTGCATATCATACCAAAAAGACTGCACCATATTCCATAATGTGACTCTGTGCTGCTCTAATTTAAATGATGCAGTCACGCTACATCCAATATAACTGGACTGTTTTACCAAGGTGTGTGTAGGTATTTGCATTCAGTTGGTAGCATGCACTTCCAGATTCAGTCACGTTCAGCTTGCACAGTGTATTATTGGATTTTTTCACGTTTTCAGTGTTTTGAAAAAAAAATAAAACTTAAAGTTTAATTGCATCTCTCCGTTTAGGCTTCTTGGCAGAAAAGTAATTTCAACTAAGTTTCAACTAGGTAGAGCTCACAGAAGTTTGCAGCAGCATTACTGCCTCTGAGAGTCTATCAGAGTTTTTAGTAATCACCCAGTCAATAAGATTATGGCATCCAGATGAAGGTTTTGCCCTAGAAGACAGATTTACCAAATGGTGAATTAAGAAGGTGGACAGTCTGTCATTAAGATGCTACTTAATAAGCAAACAGTAGTAAATATTAACATCCCTTAATACAATGTAGTTATTATAGACAGCTAGTGGAGAGAAGTTGTCAGTGATGGCTTTGGTAGCTGCTGCCACCAACGTAGGAAGTGAAAAAGTCAAACACACTTTTAAATATCTACCAATTATGTTCTCAGACAACTCAGTTTGGATTGTGGCTTGTTTTATTTGGGGAAGTAGCAATTAACATACAATTCAGTTTTATGGTGAGTAGGAATTCATTCCTAGAAAAGAAGCCGAAGCATCTCTCTCTTAAGACTTACTTATGCATTACTTAAAGATGCATTTTCATAGTAAAGTAGCTTCAATGCAAATTACAGGAGCTCTGTCCCTTATATCACATATTGCTGGGTCTGTGTATTATTTATTATTTATTTACTGGAAAAGCCTGAATGGGCAAAGACATTTTTTCAGAAAAATCCCGGAAGTAAAAAAAAATGTAAAGAAATGCATAAAAATTTTTAGTTAACCATCATTTCAATTTGCTACCAATTATATCTGACTGAAGTGCTATCTCTTTCTGTAATGCATTCTTCATCCATTTACATGCATCTTAACAATGGTGGTGATATTGGTCATCAGAAATTAGACAGTATTATGTTAATCTGTTTATTAACATTCTTCAGCAGTTTGACATTATTTATTATTGTGCAGTAGTGTCTGAAATGTTTACACAATTCCAGGTATTTGACAGAAATGGAAGCATTCAAAACAACAGATGCCTCTATTGTATTTTTAACTATATGTTTGCTAAAGGATGTAAGGTATAATACCATGAGTGGAACAATCAGTAACAAACCGATGCCCGTTATAAAAATGTCATGAAGCAAGGTTATCACACCACTGACGTGTATTGCAGAGCTAAAAACTAAGGTGGGATAACCACATTTCACTAATGTGCTCCAGTGCTGCTAATGAAAATTTTTGGTGAAAGTCTTATGCTTGTCAATGTCCAAGAAAAAAAAGTTAAAATGCACCTACTGAAAACCTTGGTTGTAATGGTAGCAATAAATTGCATTTGGATACCATGACAGTTGTCCATATTTATGTTTCTGAGGTATCAGAATGGCACTTAATAATGTCCTGTGTTACATTACAACCAGAGGGGTGATGTAGTGGAGCAGAGACATTACCTTGTGTTTTAAAGAGATACTACAGTTTAAAGTTGTCACTATAGAAAATCATCTGCTTGAGAATCAAATGGTGTTTCAATCTGACATTTAATCGCAGGTATCTAAGTGATGGATGCATTCTACCCTACCCTTATTAACAAATCCCTTATTTTATACTTTTCCTGACAGATTGCAAGTGGTGCCTTTGCAGGACTTGGAGAAGGACTTCGGGAACTTTACCTTGATGGAAACAAACTAGAAAATCTACCAAGCCTTGATAACTTTACCAGTATAGATGTGGTTACCTTGAATAACAACCCATTCAAGTGTGACTGTCAGCTGCTTCACCTGCGCAAGTAAGGTTATTACTTTGCAAGTTATTTTTTAACATCAAGGTTATTGAACAATAGTTACAAATACAAATACACAGTAAAAATGCCAATATTGCACCTCAACATGAATAAGTTTTACAGAGTATATACATGTGTAAGCAGTCTTACCAATGTTACATTTCTTGTTAGTACTAAACAGAATATCAGAATCAAAGACAAAGTTGTTGTCTATCTCATAAGCATAAAAATAACATAAATGGAGAAAAGGAAATGAGAAAGATGAACATAAACCCTGACATGCCGTATCAATAATTAGCTGAGAATTTATGTGAACAACTAAATTAGGTTGTAGTCCATTTGCCTCCATGGGACGCTGAAAAAACAATAGTCTGTAATATGTTTATTATAGGGGGCAAGGTGACATCTGTTCTAGTAGTCTTTTCTGTAGTGCTTCTTCTTTTACAGCATGCCACCACCATTTTAGCATGCTGGAGATACATGCTGTGAAGATAAAAAAGGGACTTATGAATAATACAATCTGTATAGCATACAGTATATCATATCATCACTTACTGGAAAAGGCATATATAAAGCACTGGTATCACAAAGGAGTCAATTATCAAAATAACCCTATCCATTTTTTTCCTTTATTTGTCTGTCTTTCCCCACATATTCCTCCTAATTTTTTTCCCATTCAGACTTAGGGATACATGTATAAATCCATATACAAGAGAAATCAGAATCTTGCAAGTGTATAACATGCATAAGTGGCCCATTTATTACCATTCAGAGGATAGATATGCAGGGATGTTAGCATAGGACTGTACCAGTTTGCATTTGGAGTCAGATGTCAGGTAAGGGTATACCTCCTAAGCCAGCTTTAAGGGAATCCTCATGATTTCATACACTGTGGTAACCAATCAGCTTTGTATGTACAGCTTTTTTTTTTAAACAATTTTATTGATTTTAAAGAAGTAAATATAAATAATTACATGTTCTTTTAACATAAGGATATTTACAATTCAAAAAGTGTTCACATAAGCATTCACATAACAATGTTTAACAAATAAAGTGAAATTACTAAAATTATATACAAAGGCATTCATTGAATATCATTAAGTTGCCTACTATTTGATTATTCCATATATATAACACGTAGAGAGGCTGAAATTTGATTTATATGATATAATTGTCAATCTCTTTTCAACAAATTCTGTAGATCAACCCATATATGATAGTTATAAGTTTTTCTAGATGTTCTAGATGTCATAGTTGCAATCTGCAATTGACAAACTTCCATTAGAATTTTTTTAAAATCATTATAGGAAGGAGGGAATTCAGATATCCACTTTCTTGTTATAGTTTTCCTGGCTACTACCATTATTGCCCAAAGTAAGGAATATTTAACTTTTTTTACACAACCAGGTATGGATGTATTGAAGATTACTAATGAATTGGTCAAAATAAAATTATCTGTGAATATTGCTTGTAGGAGTTCTTTAATGTTTTCCCAAAATACACTTAAAGCAGGGCAGTCATAAAACATATGGTTCCAGTTAATGTTTGTGTTAGACTTACATCTGTTGCAAATATTTAGTTTACCATTCATTTTGTTCATTAGTTGAGGTGTGTAGAAAGATCTATATAAAAATCTCCAGGAATATATTTTCCATTTAAGTGAAAGTGTTGTTTTCCCTGCAGATTCTAATATATTTGTTTTATCTAGATCCCTTGGAATTGTGTTATTAACTGTATAAAAATGGTTCCAGAAATTATCAGAACAACAATATGTTTCTTCTCTGATAAGTCTGTATATAAATGCTATGTTGTCTGAATAAGTTTGTTTATGGTGAATAACTGAATTAAAGAAATTTAGCAGTATACTAGTGACCTGTTTATTAGCAGAAGTGATCGGGTTTATCTTATTTTGTAAGAATAGTCTGAGGGATTGTATGTTAAGCCACAGGGAGTTGTCTAACTGATATTCACTTATTATCTGATCTACATCTTTTACCCTATCATCTGTAATAAGTTGAAACCAATACAAAAGACCGTTTTGTTTAAGCAAGGTAATTTTATCTATATCTGAGGATTGTAAGGATTCTTGAGTAAAGGCTATCGGGAACATTGTAAAAAAAAGTTCCTTGTACTTAGTGTGTTTAAATATAAAGTTTCTAAAATTTATTAGTATGTTGTGTAAGTAGCTAAATGAATGTTTGGGTATACTGTGTAACATGAAGTAATCTTTAAGTATCCAGAATATTGGCTTATTTATAAATTCTAATTTGTATGGCTGTGGTTTCGATATTAATAGCATAGCTGAGGATTCCCAGAATATTTTCCATTTGGCCTGATATGGTGTATCTAAAAGTTGTGCTATGGACCTAATAATAGCTGCATTACAATAAAGGTTCAAATCAGGAAAGGCTATACCCCCTTTGTTCCAACTATGAAGGTGATGTTTAAGTGCTATTCTAGGTTTCCTGGGAAACAGAGAATTGATCTTATTGATGAAAACTTTACTAGGAAGTATTAAAATAGATTGTATAATATAGAGAAAGGATTATCATTTTAATGATAGTTAACCTTTCCTCAGTTGTAAATATAATTGTATTCCATTTTGTTAATAGAGTTTGAATATTTACATAACATCTATTATAATTTAATTTTCTGATTCATTTAATATCTTTAGAAAGAATGATGCCTAAATATGTAATTTGATCTGTGATATATTTGTTAGTGTCTTTGTTAAAGTTTCTCTTATTATTGTTTAAATAGATAGGTAGAATCTTAATTTTATTATCATTGAAGGTCAGTCCAGAGATAAATTGAAAAGTGTTGACAGCTTCAAATAAGGCTGTTATGGAGGAATTATCTCCTTTGGTAGTGATGAGCACATCATCAGCAAATAACTGAATTTTAGAAGTTATTTCGTCACTAATTTCCAAACCTTCTATGTTTTTATTTCCTTGTATATCGTTAGCCCATGGTTCCATTATGAGAGTAAACAATAAGGGAGATAAGGGACAGCCTTGTTTTGTTCCTTTAGTAATGGGTATTTGAGTCGATGTGTATGATCCAATTTTGATATAAGCCAGAGTGCCTTTGTAAAGATGTAATAGTAAATTAATAAAATTATCTGAAAAGTTTAAACATTGTAATAATGTGAATAGATAGGGCGGCCACGGTGGTGCAGTGGTTAGCATTGCCGCCTCACAGCAAGAGGTTCTCCGGTTCGATCCTTGGCTGGGGTGCCTTCTGTGCGGAGTCTGCATGTCCTCCCTGTGGTCGCGTGGGTTTCCTCCGGGTGCTCCGGTTTCCTCCCATATCCCAAAGACATGCTGCAGGTGGATTAGACACTCTAAATTGGCCCTAGGTGTGTGTGTGAGTGTGCCTTCTGTGGAAGGTTGGGTGCCGGGCTGGCAACTCGACACTGTAAAACTCCACTGCCATTCAATGTGTGGACAAGGTGATCCGCTGTGGCGACCCCTAACCGGGAAAAAGCCGAAAGAAGAAGAAGAAGTAATAATGTGAATAGATAATCCCAATGTATTGAATCTAATGCTGAGTTAATGTCAAGACTAACCAGAGACAAGTTTTTTTTCTTTCTGTGTGAATAATCAATTAAAATAAGAGACCGTTTGATGTTATCATATGTACTTCTTTTAGTTACAAAACCTGTTTATTAATTAACTGGGGTAAGAATTTTTTTAGTCTATCAGCATAGATGTTCATAAACATTTTGTAATCAACATTTAAAAGAGTTATGGGCCTATATGACGTACATAATTTAGGGTCCTTACTAGATTTAAGAATGGGTGAAATAAAAGTATATTTCCAGGATGGGGGCAAAATAATGTCATTCTGGGCTTTATGGAATACATTATGTAGTAAAGAAATAGCTGTTTTAGGCATGATTTTATACAATTCAGGTATGATGCCATCATTGCCTGGTGCTTTGTTCTGTTTAAGTTTGTTAATTTGAGTTTGTATGTCTGGTAAACATATCTGTTTATCTATGATTTCTGACTGTTGTTTGTCGAGTGTGACATGCAGGGTTTTTTTAATATCTTGTTTTATCTTATCTAATGGTTGAATGATCTGAGATGTTTGATTTATCGTGTGAAAATGATGTCTAAATTCATCAATTATGTCATGTATATTATAAACCTTTTTCTTTTTTCTAGACGAATATATTTCTTTAATATAATTATGTTTGTTGATTCTTTTTGTTTTATTTGCAAGATTAGTTAAATGTTTCAGGTTTATTGAATAGGCTAGGAATTTAAATTTCTCTAAGGAAATCATAGTCTTATGATGTAAGATTGCACTATATTCTTCCTTAGTTTTATTTATTTAATCTCTAATAGTTTTAGATGCAGACTTGTCATTAATTTTAAGATGTAATCTATCTAATTTGTCTTGTATTTTTTTTAAGTCTTCGTCCCAGGACTTCCTTTTTTTATAATACCATTTATTTATTTGCCCATATAAGTAAGCTTTTAATGCATCCCATACATAAATGTCATGAGAGTTGGATGTTTGACTGAATTTTATAAAATTTTGTGTTTCTTCTTCAAAAAATGTTTGAAATTCTTTTAATTGAGTTATGTATGCAGGTAATCTTCTTATATGAGTCATTGGGGTGTCATTTAAATAAATCTCAAATATAATTGTATTATGATCTGAAATAGGGCAAGACACAATCTTGGTGTTTTTTAAATCATTTATTATTTGTGTGGATATGATTACCCTATCTATCCTAGAGTATGATTTGAATCTATTAGAATAGAATGTAAATTGAGGTGAGCTCAGGTCTGTGTAGTCATGAATATCTTTTAGATAATATGTATCCATGAATTGCATTAGTTGTTTAGCTTGTGAGGATATTTTCCTTTTTCCTGAAGTGCTAGAGTCCTTTTCATTTAAAACACAGTTAAAATCCCCTGCCATACTAATATTACCCTCAGACTGAGATACAATTTGGTTCAGTTGTTGTTTAATAGTGCTGGTTCCAATACCCAGTAACCAATAATTGTTTACTAAAGTGAACATTGTTGTATTTATTTTAATTGACACAAGCACAACATCCCTTTATCATCTTGATAAGATATAATAATTCTAGGTAACGGGAGAGTTTTATTCCAGAGAATTGCTACCCCTCTTTTCTTTTTAGAATGTTCAGAACTGGCAATGACTATATATTTATTAATGTTTAAAAAGTTGATATTTTCTTTTAAAAGATGTGTTTCTTGTAGAAATATTATGTTTGGTTTGTGTATGTTTAAGTATTTAAGTAAACTTCCTCTTTTAATAGGGTTTTTCAGACCATTTATGTTGATTGATAAACCTTTTAGTGAAGTCATAATATCTCTATAAATGAGTAAGAAATTCTTGTGATTTGTGTGTTATCTTGATTATGTTTTATATAATCCTCTCCAAAATATTTGTTATGTAAATTATAGTTTTTGTCTGTTACCATATGATATATTGTATGTGTTATACAATTCTTGCAACTTATAATTATATGCATTTGAATTAAGATGGATGTCAGGAAGAACTTATTAAGAAAATTGAATGTAGTGTAAATGTGATAAAAAATGGGGTAGCTACCCGCCTGGAGTTATAAACTCCTTGTCCCAGTGACATCTATCACTCAGATCAAACCCCTACCCAGCAGCAGCAAAAAACAGTCTCCACTGTATATGAATGTGAGATAGGTAAAATAATAACTCTCTATATATTTACATATGCATTAAAACAAGTCAAACAGATCTGTAATCAGTGTATCTCATCTGATATTACTTGTAACAAAATGTCATTCGAAATAAACCTCTGTAGCAACTAAACATAACCTTCACTATATATGAATGTTAAACATACAAAATATTAACTATATATATATGATTGCATATTCATTAACACAGGTAAGGCATAGTTATAATCAGTGTAACTCATCAAGTATTGCTTAAACCATTTTGTCATTCAGAACTGACCTTTAAACAACAGCAACAGAACATATCTTCTTTGTATATAAAAATTAAACAGATTAAATAATAACTTCATATGTGATTATATGTACCTTAAAAACTGATCTGAAATCTATGAAAGCAGCATTCTAATATAGAAGCCTGTCAATTGAAGTTACTACTAGCCATTTAACACATATGCTATATGTTGGTGTAATATTTAAAACAAATCAATATGAGTATCATTAGAGTGAAAGGTCAGGTGACACCTTAAGCACGTGTGATAGAAAATGCCATCATATATTAAGTGAGCTTATTTTAACCCATATTATTTTCTATCTAGCTATCAGCCTCTGAATGGAAAATAAATTGTAATTTGTAATAAGATTAGTTTATCCTGTTAAGTAAGGCACAACAATATAAATAACATGGGATACATTAATTTAAAAGAAAAAAAAATGCACACTTACTTTTCCCTTCCCCTTCAGTTTACCATAAACATAAATAAAAATAAGATAATTGAAGATTTCTTTCTTGAGAATCAAACTGAGTCCATATGGTGTAGTCAGCAAGTTTAAAATACATTTTTAAAGTAAATATAACCTTTCCCAGCATTTCTGATGCTTTTTCAACAAAAATACATGTACTGACTTCCTGGTTGAGCAGGTAGACTAGCTCTGACGTCATCAAAATGCGTCACGATGTTGTGGAGTTCATTGGAGAATGCAGAGAAGATTTTTAGTGAAAATAAGGTAGTTCATGAAGAAATAAGCTTGTGGACATCAAGCTCGAGCTTCACAAAGTATAGTATAGTATGTATAGGGAAAGATCATATGAGTAACATCTGCATGCTTCCCATAGCCTGCTCACACACGCACAGCTAGTTTGAACTGTCCTTTACAAATAAACAGCACCACAGAACTCCACATCTAGCAGAAATGTATTGTAGCTTCATTTAATTTAATTGGTGACTTGGACCAGGCAGTTTTTAACACTAATTCCTTGTCTGAGGATGAGAGGAATTTGACATTGATAGATCTAGGTTGCTTTTTGTTAGCAGTATTCACTGTGGCAAGGGAACAATGTGCCCTCTCAATACCAAAGGACATAGCTTCAGTAAGATCAAGAGTCTTAGGTAACCAAGTATTGAGAAAGTTAGTCACGTTGTTCTCTTCTGTGCCTTCTGGTAGTCCAAATATTCTTAGGTTGTTGCGTCTGGATCTGTTTTTTTTAGATCATCTAACTTATTTTGTAGAGAAGTATTTTGTTTGAGTAAGAATTCCACATTGTTTTCATTTTCAATAATTCTCCCATCCATATCAGTCAGAGCTTCTTCAATACCTGTTATCTGTGATTTTTGTTGTAACAAGTCTTGGTGAAGTAAATCCATTTGTTTGGTAGTTTTTTTCCTTGAAATTATCTATTTTCATATCCAGCTTATCAATTTTTGTAGTAAGATCCTGTATATTTGTTATCAAAGTCTGAATCTCTCTTTTGAGGCTGGAATCTTGGTTGCTGGATTTAGTGAAGCTCATGATGAATTCTTTCAGATGAGGAGAACTTATCCAGGAATAATTTGACAAGAAAATCTGCCTTTTTTTTGTTTTTAGCTAAATATTATTGTAGATGTGTGTTCTTTCAAATCATATATAAAGGTATTTTCAGTTTTTAGTTTGAAAGCAGAATTCCTGTCAGAATAATATTTCTTTAGTGGAGCTGTTGAAATCTGCTGCTACTCAGAGCCTATCTTGGCCACACCCCCATATGTTCAGCTTTGACATCTTTCCAGCTAATGGGAAATGAGGAAGAGAGAAAAAGTCCGCAAAAGAAAAACAGAATACTTTCAGCCCAACATAAATATAACAGAAACATAACATGGAACACCTCAACCCAACTTTTAAATGGCCAGCTCTGTAAATTAGATAATAAGTCATGTCTCCTTTTAATAGTCCATATAATCTCTATGGGATAACATTCTTCCATGACTTCTAGCCAAACCACATGCTCCAGGAAAACTCATTATGTGAAGATAAGTAATGCTTCACAATATCTGAGGTATTTCTTTCTTTCATCTATTAGCTGGATAACTTGGTTAGTCACAAAACCCTTTTCATGCATGGCACAGACCAAACTGTTTCCCGAAAAAATGTTTGCATAAATATTATTCAAGCAAAATGTTTACATTTAGCTTGTATTTAGCAATATTAATATACAGAAGAATAGGTAATATAACTGTGACCCCACTTTACAGAAACATTTCCTCCAATAACACCATACAAATACAAGTGTCATAGCATCCCAGATTTAATTCCATTTTCCTTTTATCAGTGGCAGTAATAAATCTCTCTCTCTCTTTCTCTTTCTCACCTGTATATACACACTAACAATAGAAAGTATCAATACATCCTAAGCACTGATAAGGTGGATACCAAAGGCACTGTACAAGGGAAGGGGATCTCCTATCACAGGCAGTAGGTTAGTTTTAACTGGATGAAGACCCAGTCATATAGAATTCTCCACCCTGCCATGGCAATAGTGTTATTTTGTTAACACACCATACTATTTATTAGTCACAAACCAAAAATGCTTTTTTCTTAACTTGAAAAGTTGTGGAAAAATCCTGAGACCCCTATCCGCTCCATTTCAAGACAAAATGCATCCAATGGAGGAACATTGAGAATGACCAGTCTAAAAATTAACTTTAATTATTTTGGCACATCAAGCATGTTTATTCTTCTTCTGTAAGTTCCCCAAGACTCCAGCATGGTTTTAATTCATGGATTAGGTGGTGCTTATTAATTAAACTTTGTGACTGACACAGTAAGCAATGGACTACAGCAATGATCCATTTTTTACAGTCTCATCCCATCTTGTCCACACTGAAACCCTTTAATAGCTAGCAAAGGCAAACAACTCCCAAACTCTAGTCAGTCACTGTAAATCATACTAATTCCAGGTTACTCGGAGCTTCTTCCATCCCACAGAAAACATAGCAGTAATTAGTTAAGACTACCCCCAAAAAAATCACAAGGGAGAGAAACCAGTAGGACCTAGAACAGGAAAATAAACCCAGGAGAATCTGTATCTTTACTTGCCTCAGTGTTACCCAGATCCAGATATTTAGCCAAGGCAAGCAGTTATGTTGTACATATATGTGTGACACATTTGATCTTGCCGGAATACCCAAACAATATTTAATGATTTTTTGTTTGTTTATTGTTAAAGAGGTAAGTGAACAGGGTTTCAGACATTTTTCAGTCATAAACTGGGCCAGAGACCACATGAATTATACAATTATACAATGGTAATGCTTGAAAAGTGTTATCGAAGTTTAAATGTAGTATTTAAAATATAACAAAAGTTTGGTTAATAAATAAGTAACAGACTGTTTTACAATCACATGTAGGAAGTAGAACTTTGAAATATATTTACATCTGTAACTCTGCAAGTATAATGACACTGTTTGCCTTGTTTAAACTAATTGACTCAACCAAAGAAAATTATATGTCACATAGATTATCTGAAGTGTGTCACACTTGGGGTCACCAGCTGTGATTTTATAACAGAGCACAATTAGAAAGAGTGCATTGTTAAGGCCACTTTCCATGACATTTGTTTATCCTGCAAAGGTACGGCAAACCAATCTTCTAATTATGTTTGACTGGCAGAAAAATAGTGAGAAGTTTTTTTGTTCTCCCATCAGAACAATGAAATGTCCCCCCTGAATGCCACTATTTAGTAGGTTTCCATATGACATATCGCTGCTGACAACTAGTTCTGTGGCTTCATTTCCCAGGTATTCTACTTTTAGAGCTAACTTTGTAGAAAGGATTTTCTGATAAAAATCTTAGTTGTCTCATGAATAGTCTATACAGTTGCGTGTTCTATGCTGGATGGCATGTAGAAAGTATCATAGACAACAACTGGTCTACTTTGCTTGGGAACCTAGAAGATTTGTCCTTTTGTGACCTAAATAAATCCATCTTAATAGGGGTAAGATGAGGAGCTCCCCTGCTGTATTGCCCTTGATTGTGCCATGAAGAGTGAAATGCTTTTTATGTAACTCTCTTGGTATATCAACACCAGTCCATTAACTGTAGCCAAATTCAATACCACATAACAAAAGTGGTCTTACTCTTCACGGCCAACCTCAAGGATGATGAGTTACCCTATATAAAGTAATCCACATGGCAGACAGCCATTCTGTTGATGTAATCACTTCCCTCTAGTCAGTAGAACACAACAGGATCAACCAATGAGATTCCATAATTTGCAAAAATGAACCTTTCACTGATTTTGACAAGTTATAGCCAAAAGGAGATGAACGGTTTGTAATGCACATGTTGGTGCATCTTTTGGAATGCCTTTTCTACAAAATTATTCAAACCCTCTAGCCACTAGACATGCTTTGTGAGTTATCCTTTGTGAAGTGTCTTTCAGAGTGCATTCACTTAGTGGAGATGAATTTTTGCCCAGCATTAACTTCTTCAAAAGCACCCTTATCGTTCCAGCTTCATATTTCATCTTGTTTTAGCTGATTCAAATGATATATCACAAGTCAGGAGCATATGAAGTTTCATATGTGAGTCAGAAGTTTGGAAAAGATCACTTACCAGTTCATTGTGAACAACTTCTTCACTTCACTTGGCAAAAGTCTCTTCTTTGCTAGAAATATTAGCTAAGTGTAAAAATATCAAATTATACCAATTCTCTTGTCTTTCTGTAAGCTTCTCTGGTGCACATGATTAGTTCAGCTGTATAATGCACCCTTTTTTTCATCTACAAATCTTATGGTTTGATCTCCTTTGAGACTGATGTTACTGTTTTCTTTTAGAACCTGTGACTTGCTTCACTTTGTTGGTGCCAAATCCTTACTTATTCACTACAGAATTCTCCATCTCATCTTCATTCCCCTTTTCCAAGTTATTTAGTATCATTTCTAATGAGTTTCTTATTTCTTCATTCTTTAAACACCTTTATTTACTTCATAAATTACACAGTGAAATGGCTACACATGCAGTTATAAAAGTGAAAACAAACCATTACAAAGATTTTTCCTTTTCATGAATTATACATATAAGGTTTCTTTCTTGGCAGTTACTATTCTGTTTAACATTACATAGATTATCCCTGAAATTTTACTCCTTCTCCTCCTGAACATTAATCTGCAAAATTCTGCAGGTATAATCAATACACAAAAGCAGGAATATGGAAATACTCCACAAACTGATAACCAAAATACAAAGAACGTGTTTCCCTAAAACACAGCAAAGCATCAAGTCCACCAAAAAGGTAGCAAAAACCATAATAATGTTTAAACTCCTTTAATAAAACCAACAGTTGGTTTTATTAAAGGAGTTTAATCAGTATCACGTTTCTTGCTACCTGATTAATCTGCATGTATTGTTCCCACAGATTCCATTTATTTCTATATAGTTTGCTCCTTCCCTATCTAAAGATCACAATTCCAGTTGTTTTATCTCCTTTACAACATTCAGTAATTCTATTATTGTTGGTTTAAATGTTAATTTCCATTTTGTGGCAATTGCTTTTTTGGCAGCCAATAGCATTAAACTTAGTAGGGCTTTATTATGTCTAGGCAATTCAGTTTATACAGTATATACATCTCAAAAGAATTATTTCCTTAGTTACAATAATTTGCTCCTCACAATAGTTTTGGAATTTTTTAAAATGTACCAACTCATTGTGGTCCCAAAAAACTTGTTCCCAAGTACACTTTGATTTCCCATCACACCTCCAACAATTGCCATTGACCTGTGGAAAAATTCTCTGAAATGGACTTCTCGTATAAAAATGCCTATGCAACCACTTCCAGCCAAAAATCCTAAACCTTCTGGATTTTGTTGCATCCTAGGGAGCCATACAAATTCACTTCTATTGCTTCTTTGTATACTCCTTTCCCTTTCTCATGTCCCAGTCTTTTCTGACTTCTTCTGATTGGGTCTATATTATTTCTTCGACAGCTTAGGTTGTTGAATGCTTAATGATCGACACCTAAGCGTCAAAGTTTCAAAATCATGAATAGCCATATAAGCAAATTCTTGTTAGGCCATCCGGAAATAAAATTAACTTTTCAACCTAAATATAGTGGGGGGCTTTGCCCCCCCTAACTAAATATACCAACTCCGAGATCGCTCTACATTGGAGAAAGGGCAAATCCCCGATAACGGCCAAGCAAATTCTTTCTCAAGGAAAGAATTTGTTTATATGGTCATTCACGATTTTGAAACTTTGACACTTAGGTGTCGATCATTGAGCATTTGACAACCTAAGTTGTCAAAGAAATAATATAGACCCTTCTGATTGATTCCTATAGTTATCATGCATTATTCTATATGCTCTACTAAATATCTCTTTTAACCACAGCTTCATTTATAGACTCAAGTATAAATTCAACCAGAGCTGGTCTTTCATTTAAAACTTCCCTGTCCTAACTCTGTTATTAACCCTGGTTAGGGAAGGTAGTCTCCAACTCACAGTCTAAGCTTCTGTTTGGCCCCATCCTGCACTGGGATTTTTGCTTCTAATACCTTAAATCCTTTGCTAATTTTCTCCAATAAATTCCGTATCCCTCTTTCCTATTTTCTCTGCTCCTACTTGTTGTCATCCGTGGAAAAATCTCATTTGTTCATTCCCGTGTTGACTCAAATCTCAAAATACTTTCGGCAACTTTGTGAATATAAAATTTTGTATGGGTGTTTTTGTTCTCCTTAATGGTCTGAAATATTATTCTCTCCTTATTTCATGGACTCCTCCTGTCTCAGCATTATTTCTTTCTACTTTGATTTGTAGTGTTCTGCTTATGTTATGTATATGAGCCTTAACTGTCTAAATTATAGTATTCCTTGATATCTGGTAATCCTAATCTACCTTGTTATTTGGGGAGAAAAAAATAATCCCTCTTAATTTGTGCCTTCTTTCCCTACCAAATCATTTTTTTCAATTCTTTACTAGTTATGGTCCACAGCTTCTCCCCTGGATGATGAAAATATACCTGACCTGTATATAATATGAATGGAACTAGAAACATTTTCACTGCCTGTATCTTGGTATCCATACCCATAGTCAAAAGTTTCCAGCTGCTAATTCTTGTATTATATTTTATTTGGTCTCCACATATTCTTTAATAATAGAATCATTGCAATCTATACACCTAAATGCTTCTTATAATTTCCCCATAAATATGAGCATTGCTCAACCAATTCATGTATGGGTACACAGTTTATGTCTAAAGGCTTTGTTTTATCTTCATTTATTTTATACCCTGTGTGAAGATTGGGTGAAGATAGGTGAAGGCTGCCAGCCTAGCTAGGTAGAATTTTGGAGATAATTCTGTCATCTGTAAATATTAATGTAAACCACAGACTTGTTGTCTTAAATGGTAAAAATAGTGTTACATGTGGAACTGGAAAAAAATGTATCAACAATGCACTCTACTGACCAAGTAAAGCATGTTGTGACACTTTGATGTTAGGACTCGGAGCCAGTAAGTCTAGAGTAGGGCATACTGCCTATTGTTTTAAGGCCAGAGTTAATGGCTAGACTTTGCATGCATAAAGTTCATTTATTGCTGTGGTCTCTGCCCAGAGGTAAAAAATGTAAATGTAGTTTCTGTTAGCCTGGGAACCCAGGGAAGTGTGAAGAATGATGTAATGTGAACCAGGAATGTGATTTTAAAAACAGAGAGAATCAGAGAGTATTGAGCATTTTTGTCTTGACCATCCAACTCATCAGCACTGTCTTGCTCTATATGTAAGTTTATCTTAGATTTGTGTATTTCTCTTAGTCTAATCTTTCTAGTTTCTAGCTATTTCTAAGTGCTTTTCTGTGATGTCAGAACTGTACTACTGAATTATTTTACGTATTTCTCTGTGATCTCTGAACTCTTGACTAGCACTGTCTAGTAAAAAGTCTTGTCTTGTGTTTTGACTATTTTTTATTAAATATTTTTAAACCCTTTCAACTGTGGCTGTTTTTGTAGAGATAATTTAAGCTCTTTAGAGTACTTTTATGCCTTTGGTAAATTGTACAAAGCCATTTCAATAGCTTTGGCCCTGGGCTATACTACCAATTGGATAATAATATTGCACAGTAATAATTGGACACCCTTTTAAGGGTCTTTGAGTAGCTGATAAATATTAGTGGGTGGTGGCAGCTGGTACTACCGTATAGTCTGGGAAAAAGGGGCACAGCTGGAGAACTTGTGCCAGCCTTCCCCAGGAGTGTCTGTGTGGTTGTATAAACTCTTTTCAAAGTGTGTGTGTGTGTGTGTGTGTGTGTGTGTGTGTGTGTGTGTGTGTGTGTGTGTGTGTGTGTCAGCTACTTGGGCAGGGGCATGAAGCACTGGTTGGACAGAGAGGGTGCTGTTGGTTTTAGCTTGCCCATTAGGCTGAGATCTGGACCCTATAGCTGTGCCAGTGGGGAGTCTTATTGGGGACCTGGAGAGCAAGGGAGCGACCAGCCCCAAACTGACTGTGATCTCTGTGTGCTCTTAAGGGAAATTGCACTTTTCTGTGTGTATTTGTTATCCTTTCCTCCTATATGAGATGCCCCTCACTGGTGTTAGTGGTGAGATTTGAGGGTCCTTGATTGCTGAGCCAGGGCATGGGTGTCACACCCTGAAAAAAATGAAACTGCCTCAAAATGTTCCATTCAAATACCCTTTTCTGGATTTATCAAGTACAAAATAATATCATCTGCAAATAAGGGAGTGTCATACCAGTTATACCCTTGAATTTTTTTAGTTATTTATTTTCTTTGCCAATGACTCTAAGTATAAGACAAGTTATAAAAGGGGAAAGAAGACACCCCCTCCCTGCCTGGCTCCTCTGTTGAAACTCACCATGATTCTTGACTCTGATATTTCACATGTCTTCCTAATGAGCTCCATTATTCCATCAGGACATGCAAATGTTGTCATTGCCCTACTCATGTAGCACCCTTGCCTTTGGTGCTGAAGACTAGAAGGCTGTGGGTTCTTTTCCCACTCCAGGTGACTGGATTGCTGACACTGCAGTGCAGTATTAGAGAAGGATTTATACTCCTAAGTATGCCATCCTTTGGATGAGACATTAAAATGAGGTCCTGCTTTTGTTGGTGGGTAACTCAGGTGGATGTAAAAGATCCCACATCAGCTATTGAAAAAAGCAGGGGAAGTTCCCTTAAGCCATGGCCAAGTTTTCCTCTGTAATGTAAATATAGTTGTCATAATAGTTAATGTCTTTGCCTCCCATGCACAAGGTACAAGGGTCAATCTTGACCTCTGTCCAATGCATGTGTGGAGTTTGTTTGTTCTCCCTGTGTCTCTGTGCAGGTCCTCCACCCCCTCCTAAAAAAAATTAAAAAAAACATGCTTTGAGTTTCCACCTCAGACTCACCCAAGAATGGAGTTCTGGGCAGGAGTACAAACTCTAGGCAGTGCCTATCACTTTGGGCATCAACGGTGGTGTGTAGTATCCTCTAGATACTAGAACATGGATCACAGACTGTGGTCTGTCAGGGCTATCCACCCAGTGGTGTTAAAGTTGGCTTTAGGTGATTTGGTTGTGTTGATTAATGAATGTCGCCAAAAATGGGCAGGGTTATTTGCTGGTAATAAGTGGGCTGAGAACCCCCACCCTATGTTGTTGGGAGGGGTCTATCTGCCCCTACTAGCCAGTTTGTGCCAGCCATAAAGAACAGCAGCCTGGGATCAATAAGCTACTGGTGGCTGGTGCCCAGTTGCCCAGCTTTGTTGAGCAAAAGCTGGATGTAAAACCAATCACATGCCAAACATGATGTAAAGATTACTTCAATCAATGCAGGTTCACTAAAAGGATGCAGCTTGGAAGTGGATGACATGATGGTGCGGAGGGAGCTGGACATCTTCTGTATCCAGGAGAAAAGATACAAGGGCAGTGTAGCAACAGTCTAGAGTCTATTGTTGAGGGGGAGGACAGATGAGGAATGGTGCAGGAATTCTGGTAAGGGAGTGGCTTCACAAGATAGTGAGGGATGTTATCAGAATTAGTGAGCAACTCATGGCAATCAGAATCCAGTGTAAGAATATGGCACTATTCATAATCTCTGCCTATTTCTCAATGCAAGGTTTTGATAGCAAGGAAAAGAGTGCATTCAGGCAGCAGGTGAATGACCTACTAGATAATGTAGGACTACATGAGTTGATGTTGATAATGGGGGAACTGTATGCTCATATTGGGATAGATAGAACAGTATATAAGGACTGCCTTGGTCCATGGGTGTGGCAACAAGAATATAGAAGGACAATGACACAAATAGTTCTCCGTTAAACAGGATCCAATAAAGGCAGTTCCACGAACCGTTGCTGTGTACCAAAATAATAATAACAATAGTTCTCCGTCAAAGACTGTTCAGTCCACAAACACTATTTTTATAAAATTTATTGAATTACAATGCGATTTAGCACTTTCATTTCCAATACAGGAAACTTCATCAGAATGAATGGCATTGTTCTAGTTACATATTATATAGTCTGTACTTGATTAATTTGTTGCAATTAAGTCATTTTAAGTAAGACATTCAAATCACTCTGGTTAAAAATAAAATAAAAGTGCAGTGCTCCATATAAAAAGACAAGGCAAGACATGAAATATATACAATAAATACATAAATATAATAACTATCTAAAACATGTAAAGATGTATGTACTGTCAAACATCATTGTTGAAAAACTTTTGTGTTTTACTCTCTGAAAACAAACATGTAAAACAATACAACATCAGAATTAAAACTATAATATATGAATAATGTAATGAAATAAAATAATAATGTTGTAATGTACAAACAGTCTCTTCAACTAAAATTCGTAATATAATCAGTCCCTTCAACTAGAGTTCATAATATATACCCCTCATTTTTAAAAAAATATATAAATATAAAACACGAATATATGTAATAATAATAAATTTGTTGATGTGCTAAGTATATGTCTAACATAATTTTATGTAAAAGTAATGTAACAATGATAAATTTAGACGTTGATATTATAACAAATAAGATAGTTAAATTAATGAACTATTTCTTGACCTTTCTTTTATTATTAATTTTAACTTTGTTAGCCCTTAACCTTAGGGCAGGCAAAAGTGACACATAATCATTCATTCCTGGTGGTGGATTGGAATCCAGTCGTAACTGCCATATCAGTTCTCTATAACATAACTGGTTTTCCCAACCCCCCCCCCCTACTATCCTTGGGTAACATTTCCAAAATCCAGAATTTAAAGTTGGCTTCCTTACATGACAATGTGTGCCTGTAAAGTGCATTTGTTTCCTTTTTCCTATTAACCTCATACATATGATCGTATATTCTTTGTCTTAGATGTCTTTCTGTTTTCCCCACGTAATAAGCCCAACAGTGGGTACAATAAGCCAAATATACTAACCCTTTTGTGTAACAAGTGTAATAATGTTTACTCTTAAAACATAATGAAATAGTAGGTATTGATAGTTAACTTGTATTCGCTATAAATGTACATTGGGAACATCTTCCACACCGGAAAGTACCTTTTTTCTTGTTCATTTCCTCATTCTCCTGTCTAGTTTTCTCAGAAATACTCTTGAGGTTAGGACCCCTTCTAAAACTGTAGCATAAATGCCTGTTGAATATGTCTAACTTATTTGGCATACTCTTAAAAATGTCCCATGTCTTATTTATAGCTCTTCTTATTACATTGGTGTTATAGTTGTATGTCATAACAAAAAAGGGGTGATTTGGTGTTTGGTTTTGTTGTAAATATCACTACTTCTAAAATCAACAGCATTGTTGTCTGTAGCAGTATTCCCTATGTTGACATCTATATTCAGTAGGGGTATGTATCTAGTCCCCCACCCCCTGATCACCTCTTCCTTAAGAGAAATAATGACTGGTTCTGGGTAGCCCCGCTCCAAAAATAATTTGTGCACATAGTCCATTTCTTTTATAAAATCAACATGTGTGGATGTCATTCTGGCCACCCTGACCATTTGTCCTTTTATGGTATTTTTCTTCTGTTGTGGAGGGTGATTACTATGATAATGTAGGTAGGAATTAGAGAAACAAGCCTTCCTAAAAATTCTTGACACATATTTTTTGTTTATGTTGTCTTTTAGAATGGTTACATCTAGGTAATGTGTCTCTTCCATATTAAATTCATGTGTAAATTTGAGGAACTGAGTGAAATTGTTAAAGTATTCCATAACCTTGGGTATTTCTTCTTGTGAACCCTTCCACACAATCAATATGTTGTCCAAAAAACGGAAGTATCTCTCTATATTCTTCATAATTGGAGAGTTAAATACAAAGTGTACTTCCCAATATAACATAACTATATTGGCAAAGATGGGGGCACAAGCTGCCCCCATAGCTACACCATCCATTTGTTGGAAAATGTCTCCTTGAAAATAAATAAAATTGTTTTTCAATACCAACTCGACATTCTCTAATATTAATCTGAACTCACTGTCATTCAAAAACTTGAATTCAGTCAACATAAATTCAAACCACTCTAGGCCTGTACTGTGTGGAATCACAGAAAATAAATCTTTTACATCCACAGTTAAGAATGAATAATGGGACTCATATTGTAGTTGATTGATTTTATTTAATAAATCCCATGAATCAATTAAAATATGTGGATATTGTTTATAAAAGGGCTTCAGTTTTGTATCAACATAAATAGCCAAAGGCTGGGTTTTAGAACCATCAGATGTCACTATAGGTCTTAATGCATCCTTATGTATCTTGGGGATATCAAACATGGTAGACAAAAAAAGTTTTTTCAACTTTGAAGAACCTATATAATTTTTCATCAATTAAACCTTGTAATAAATTGTCTTCTATAATCAGATCTATCTTTTTATATGCTATATTAAGCTCATTTTTAGAAATGGTGGTATATCGTCCCTGTACATTTAAAATATCCATCATTTTGGTTAAATAGGACCATTTGTTCATTAATACAACCCCTCCCCCTTTGTCAAGTTTCATAATTTTAACATCTGAATACTGATGTTTAATTTCTTCCAAGGTCATTTTCTCTTCTGCATTCAGGTTGGAATTGTAATAACTATATCTATTGTGATGGTAAATTTCTCTTACTTCCTTAGTGACAACTTTTTCAAAATTATTAATGTCACTCTGCAAGGGGGGGGGGTTATACATACTTTTCCTTACTAACTTATCACACTGTCTATTGTTACTATTGGGAAGCTCATTCATGGAAGCCAAGTCTTCCAAATTTAATTTTCTAGTAAAAAGTATGTCAATATAGAAGGACAGGCCATCTAGACTTCTGTTCGTCAAATTGCTTGATGGTGGCCAACACATGGTTCAGTAAGAGACAGTCACAAGATCACAAACAAGAGTGGCCAACGTGCAACTCATGTAGACTTCCACCTAGAAAGAAATGGGCATTGGGGTAGAATAAGCAATTACAATGTCATGCCCAGTGAAACAATTGATCCACAGAATAAACCACAGTTTGCCACAATCAGCTGCAAGCAGTAGTCAGAGAAGGCTCTAAAGTCAACAGAGACTAGGCTGAAGACCTGGAAGTTGACTGGAGAGAAAGAACAAGAGTTCAAGGACATACTCAGGGCTCTACTACCTCAGAAAAAGATGGAGTTGAAGAAGAATGGCAGTGCCCAAAATCTGTATGTTTGAACTATACAACAGATGTGTGGCCAAGCCACATATGGAAATAAGGTACATAAGGAAAACTGGTGGAATAAAGAAGTCCAGGAAGTCAACAAAAGAAAAAATGGAGTAAAGGAAAAAGTGGGAGATAGAAAAGACAGATTAGGTTAAGAAGGAATACGTGTTAGCCAAGAAAGAGGGTAAGACAGCAGTTAAAATAGTGAAGATCAATGCATCAGAGGCACACTACCAACTTCAGGAACATGAGTCAGAAGATGGCACAAAGAAACTCAGGTTGCAAGACAAAGACAGAAAGACAAAGGAGGTAGTCATCAGATACTCTTCATAAGGGATGCCAGCAACAACCTGCTCACCAGTCCACAGGACATCAAACGCAGATGTAAGGAGTACATCCAGCAGCTTCTGAATGAAGAAAACCCCACAGAGGCTGTACTAACACAGACACATCTAATGATGAAAGAAGAAGAGATGCCCACCCTAGAACAAGTAAGAACAGGACTAAGGAGAGTGAAATTAGGGAATGGCTCTGACGATGTCACAACATATATGATCAAGATGTTGGGTGAGGTAGGGGAGAAATGGCTGCAGAGAGAATTCATGGCAGTGTGGAGAGAAAGGCGTATCCCAGATGACTATAGAATAAGCATACTAGAGCCATTGTACATGAACAAAGACATTCACAACTGTGGGTAATATAGAGGTATCAAACTCCTGTCACACTGCATGAAAGTTCTCAGGGGGTGAGTGATAAACAAATACTCAGAGTAGTGGAAAGTAAGATGGGAAATGAGCAGTTTGGATTCAGATCAGGATGCATCACAGCTGACCTGATTTTTGCAGTGAGACAGATAGTTGAGAAGAAGTTAAAGATGAGGAAAGAGTCTAACTGGGCATTTCTAGACTTGGAGAAAGCATAGGACAAGGTCCCAAGAAAATTAATTTGGGCAGTCTGCGATGGTTTAAAGTCCCAGGAAACATTAGTTGAATTAGTGCAGGCTATGTCCAAGGACCCAATGGCACAAATACGAACAGTATTTGCACTCACAGAGGAGTTCCCACTGGGAGTGGTTGTGCATCAGAGTTCAACTCTAAGCCCACTGATGTTGATATTAATGATGGATTACATTAGCAAACAGGTCAGGAGGGACAGTTCAACAAAGTTGCTGTATGCAGATGATGTGATATAACAGGCAGACTCTGGACAAGAACTTCCGCATATGATAGGGGAATAGAATGCAAAACTGAAGGCATGCGGGATGAAACCGAGTACAGATAGACCATTGTAATGGCATAAAATGGCGTAAATCAGAAAAAGATGAAAACTGAAATAGAAGGTAAAATAGTGGAACGGGTTGCAGCTTCAAGTATCTGGAAGTGGAGGTTAAGGAGAAGGGAAGTCTGAATGAGAAGGTGAATGTAAGAATCAGAGATGCTGCAGCCAATTGGCACAGAGTGTTACAGATATAGTGTGATAGAAGAATGCCAAAGTAGCTGAAAATTAAGGTGTACAAAACAGTGGTGCAACCATTACTACTGTATGATACAGTAATTTGGGCAAAAAAGGCAGAGCAGTTGAGGAAGGTAGAGATGATATAAATAAAGTTCCTGAGATGGGTAGTAGGATGTACACTTTTGGAGATGGATGAAGAAATGAGAACATCAGAGCAGAAGTTCAAGTAGCTCCAAGTGTAGAGAAGGGAACAGATTATGGTGGTTCAGGCACATGTGCATAAAAATAGAAGAAAATATTTTGAAGAAGATTTGGGGCAGACAAGAAGAAGGCAGGAAGCAACAAGGGCATCCGGCAAAGAGATGGTGGATTGTGTGAGAGAAGACCTGTAACAGTCAGGCACATCTGACAAAGAAGGAAGGAGAGTGGCATTGAATTGAAAGAGATGATGACAGCTGACATGATGCCCCAACCTAAAATGATAAAAGGAGGGGGTGATGATGAGTATAACTACCAATCCGAGTCCCCTTGAAAAGAGGCCACTGGCCTAGTGTGTGTGACTAACCCAGTGAACAAATGGCAAATAAACAAATACATAAAAGAAAATAAATCCTGGCTAACTCTTTTGAATACCTTCTCTGCATCAAAACCCATCAACAGTAGTAAAATCTTCTTGCACTCTGCTTCACTTTGAATCATCATTGTTTTGGCAATAGGATCACAGGATCATAGGATGTTACTAGGCTATTGGGCCTGAGGCCCTTACAAGCCTAGCCAATAATTTAGCCCATATTCCAACAAGTCATTACCCAAAGCCACTGTCCAGTAGGGACACAGGTGGAATCCCAGGGGTGTATTTTCTGTTTCCTATCCAGTTATCCATGTTGTGCTTAAAAAGGTTTAATGAGGTACTCTGCTTTACGTGGAGAGAGGGAGTCTATTTCACAAAAAGGGAAGTCTCTGGGACACAAATCTATCCCGCCAATGAATCCTATTGATGTCATAGACCAGGTTGAGGTCGCTCGTGTGGGTTACTCGAGTGGACCTTGACTTGCGGATATGCAGCAGTCCCATCAGGGCAGGGTCTGAGATTGCTTTGTTTGCCAGACAGAGGTCACCTCTGAGGAGTCTGTAGAAGATTGAGTAGAGGGACAGGGCTTTTAGCCTATCTGTGGAAGGTAGATGTTTGAGGCCCTGGATTCTCTGGGTGAGGAACCTCTGTGGTCTTTCCAGCTGTAGCATGTGCTTTATGAGGTACATGTCGAAAGGGGCATTGTACTCAATAATGGGTCTTATAAGGGAAGAATACAGGGATGTTATGTTGGCAAAGGTTTGCCTCCCCTCCACAACACTGCATATATCCATATCTGTCAACATAATTGCTTTCTAATCATGGCTAAAAATTGAAAGTGAGGTAGGGTTTAAAGGGTCTTCATACTCTTTGGGTAGTACAGACAACAGAGCTTTCTTCCAGGAAGTCCTAGGCTACTGGCCCTTTTAAATAATTGTTAAAAACCTTCCAGAACTTTATCACTTTCTTCCCTCCTATCTACCAAACTTCCACAGGAACACCATATGTTTCTTGAGACTTCCTTATTGATAGGGTATACAACACCATGTTTATCTTATCTCCTCCCAGTACTAACTATTAATTCTTGAGCCTCATCTTCCTCTAACCTTGGCATATTTAAGTCTTCCATAAATATTTCCATTTGTGTCTTTTCTTTGTTTCCCAATTTCTCTGCTCCGTACAGATTTTCATAGAATTTCAGAAATATCACTCAACACCTCTGTAGGGTCTCTGGTTATTTTTATGGGCAGCAGCTCACCGAGTTCAGTATTGCCTCATTCTATATTCTGTTGCTTATGTCATTATGCTAACAGTTTTTGTGGTCTATGGTTATTAGTAAAAAGTACTTGCTTAACAGCAACCTTTCTAATGCATGCATCTTATTCAAATACTCCCGTATTTTCCATTTAGAGCTCAGCAATTGTTCCTTTTCTTGTTCTGTAAGATTTCAATACATCTGCAGTAATTTGACATTTGATAATCCCCTCTAAATAATTCCTATTGCTACTTATTTCCTATTTCCTATATCTCTTTGTCTCTCTCATTTCTACCATATTTTTTAAATTCCATTTTCATTTTATACCACTCCTTAGCTATCATTCAGAATAAATAATTTCCACTAACCATTCTTTAAATTTCTTTTGTTTTAATAGGTAAGTATGAATGCACCAGTGCCTCATTTGTACTTGATTACACTGTATCTTATTTTTAGTGACACATGGTCTGAAATAGTTAATGGATATGTTTCAAAACAGTCAAGTAAATACTTTGCTCCTGTGAAATATAATTCCTGTCCACTTAACCAAGTTATTGCACCCTGGGGAATAATATGGAAATTCCATTTGGGTTCCTTCTAGTAATTTCACATTTGTAGTTTCAAATATTCTCAAATATTTCATCAGAAACCTACCCTTTTTTGTTACATTTCCCTTCTAGGTCCCCCTATGCATTTTTACTTTTGCATATCAGGTTCAGGTCCCTACACATGAATAGCATTCCCTACAGGGAACATATTACCTTTCCCATAACTGTCTTAAAATCGTTAATAGTTATTAGGTGGAATATGAATACATGCCAGTATAATCCTCCTTCCCTGACAACAACCCCTTATTATCACAAATCTACCCTTGTTGCCTTTCTTCTCCTCCTCTACATCATTGGGGCCCCTGTCACAATCAGTATTATTGTCCCCTTTTCCTTTGTCTCTGTTATCCTGCTGAATAACCATTCTGAAATAATTTCTTTACCAAATATGCTCATTTCTAAGTGTGCATTGTGTAACATTGCTATTTATACCCTACAGTTCTTAATATAATTCAGTACTATTTGTTTCTTGTCCATACCTACATATTCCACACTATGATTGAAAAGGCAATCATTCTGATGATATGCTATTACTTTTAAATATTCAACATGACTATTTTCCAACTTGCAAAGTACATGCACACATTAATGATTGGCAGGCTGATTTTACATGCAGTTGCAGATTCTTGTCTCTGTTTTGAATCATGTCACATTTTCACAGACTTTTTGTTTCTATAAAAGCACTCAAGAAAAATAAAACAGTGTATGTCTTCATTTTAACTAACAAGCACTTTTAACTCTCAGCAAACACAAACAGCTGTACATTTTCCAAAAGATAAAAGTTACTCCTACATATGTGGACAGACGCCCCAAACAGAGAAAGCTACACCCACAGATAGGTTCAAGCATGCTAAAATTCCATGGCAGAGTCTGTGTTCCTTCCTGCAGTCACACTATCCATTCTTGTCTCATCTCAGTTTCTTTCCCAGATGTGAAAAACAACTTGCATACTATCAGTTAACTGATGCTTAGCCTTTAGAAATAGTGCTCTGGCTACCATTAAGTGAACAGACTTTGTATTGTTGTGATTTATACTGAAGTGATTAATGCTACTAGGAATGCATCTGCTTGTATTCCCCTCAGTTTAGCAGACTTAGTTCAGGTTAGTCCCCCCTAGGCTACTGGCCTCTTTTTAGGGGAACCCAAGGTGGTATTTATATTACTTGGGGAAATTTGGCCTGGGCACTGGGAAACTTCCCTTATTCTTTTCAATAGGTGCTGTGGGATCTTTTGCATCCATCTGAACTACCACCAACTCAAGGCAGGTGGTGCCTCGGTTGGAATGATGGCACACTCAGGAGTGCAGCACCTCCATTATGTTGCACTGCAGGATCAGCTATCGATCTAAAGATGAGTGTGCAACCTATTATGCCACTGACACTGTTATCTGGTTCAAGTCCAAAGTATTCCTGTTTTTGTATTCATCTCCTGAGCTGTTTTCTATCTCTCATTATTTTTCTTTGAAACACTAAAAAAGGTTTTACTGGCAAGTTCCATCTGTAATCTCTGCCATTGTCAGAGGAAAGAAAAGCAGAATCACCTTCAACCCACTAGCTCACTTATCACTGGTAAACCTTTTTTTATTTCCCCAGTCACTTGTTCTGCATCCAAAAATGTTTTTGCTCCTTCAAGAAAAAATATTTTGAGGACAGCTGGATACAGCAACTTGAATTTCACAACTGCCTCTCAACATCTCCATATTACAGGGTAAACTTATTTGTCTTCTGCCTGGTGTACAGTGAATAATAATTTCCAACAAATACTTTGGTGTCCTCAATTGATACCACTTTAACCTTCTGTCATACTTTTGTCAAGGGCAGCTTCTTTTGCCAGTATGACTGCATCTTCATTATGATCTCCTTTCTTTCTTAATGGACATATTTGGAGAATACACGTGATGTACCCTTTCAATTAAGACATTTTGCTGTGGAATACCAGTCCAGTTGCTTATTTGGACTTTCTTTAAATTAATCCAATCTCTCTTCCAGTTTCTTGGTACAGCAGAAAAACACAAGTTTTCACTGCATGCTCTGCCTCCTAGATATACATTTTTTAAAACAGTTTTTCTTGAAAAGCATCATATTCAGCCAATCATTTCTTTATTTCAGCCTCTGATTTCTGCAGTCTTGTCAGCTTATAGGAATAGCTGCTTAAAATATCTTCTAATCTTGCTAGCCTTTTGTCATTTGTATGTATGTATTGTTCCAGTGTCTCTCACTTATTTTAAACACCCCTGAATATATTTGATATATTTCCTCTAAGTCATGCTGACTGGAGGAGAGCTAATTTAGTGTGCCTTGTGACTTGTAATGACTGTGATGCATACTATGTGGGTAAAACTAATCAGAAATTGAAGGATCGTGTCCTGCAGCACGTAGGGGCATAAGGAGAATGAGCATTGAAATCAAGGCCATTAAATCACTAATTGACCTAGCTGTTTGATAGGGTAATTTCTTTTTGAATGTGCTTTTTAAATGTACTTATTGGTTTGTGTATACTGAGGATCTGATGAAGCATTTTTTTGTGAAAGCGCCTATCCTGATTTTTATTAAATACAGTCTTATTTAGTCTCCTTGAATTTTTATGCTGCTTGCCGTGGTGGTTGTACTGTGCTTTGCTGTCTTCTTTATATATTTATTTGGCACAGTTAGACCTTTAGTCGTTGGTGTTGGTTTGATTTACAAAATAGGTAATATATTCTGCCATAGGAACTGCACTGTCTCAGATAAGCTAATCAAAATTAGTATATGCCTCATAAATCTAGCATACTTCCTCTCTCAAAAAAGCATCAGGTCTAGTTGTCAAAAACGGTTATTCATTAATCTGTGTTCAAATCCTCTGTCTAAATCTCCATTGAAGTAATTTTTGCTGTCTACCTCCATATGTGTGCAAATCGTCTGGTAAAGTCGTTGCTGTCTCAGTAAGGGACAGTGTAAATGCAAGAGCATGATTTCATTTTACCATCTCAGTAACTGAAGTCCAAATCATAATTTATTTTTCTAGCTTTAGTGGTATTTAATTTCATCAAACATAGGTGGGATTCTGAAGTTGAAAAGCTTTTCTTTCTTCCCTTTAGAAAACGGACAGCAGATTGACACAGGGAAAGAGTGCTGGGCTCATAACCCAGAGGTTGATGGACTGCAACCATCCTCTGATATGCAAAGAAAAGGAAGTTTTTTAGGGAGGCTCAGGACTGACATAATGGCAACAGTCTTTACCTCACAGATGCAAGGCACAGAGTTTGTTTCTGACCTCTGGTTATTGACTAAGCTTGTAATAGTCTGCATACCAATAACCCATGTATGCATCATCTAATACCGTTAGAAAAAATAACAACTAAGTTACAATTTCAAGAAAAAGGGGAATGCTTTTTTTCCATTAAATTGCACACACAACTCCACAGAGATGCATACATACATACAGTTCCTAGGCAAAACTGCCATAAAAGTAAATGCAGCTGAAAAACTGTCATAAAGCTGATGTGATAAAAGTTTCCACAAAACAAATGCTGCTGCAAAAGCTCCAAGAAAGTGAAGTAACTGTTGACTTCCAAGATGGTTGTACATTGAGTAACAGCTTAATTCTAGCTCTCCCAGTTTGAAAACAGAAATTTATCAAAGAAAGCCAGAGGACTTGTACTTCTGGGTAAATTTCAATAACTGGCTAGTAAGTGCACTGCCTGGATGCCAGGACAAAAGAAATACAAAGGACCTGAGGGAAAATCAGCTTCAAAAGATGAGGAAAAAAACACTGACTGTGAAAAGTACTGCAGCTGTTTAGCAAAAAGCACTGCAAACTCCAGACATGACTTCAGTAACCTAGAAGAAAATATAAGACAACTGCACCCAGACCTGATTAAAATAAATGAAACAATGATGGAGTATATCAACTCAAAAATAAAAGAATGGAAAAAAAGAAGAAGCTTTAAACAGATATTCACATGAGATGCTAAAACTGCAAAAATCAGAAGTGAAAATGAAGAAAGGGCTGACTAAATATGGGGCAGCAGAAGAAGAGATGTTTCAAAAAATAACAGAATTAGAGGAGAGAGCACATTAGGGAAAACCTGAGATTTTCTGCAGTATCAGAGAAGCTGGAAAGAACAGACTATATTAATTTTATGAAAGCACAAATAAGCAACTGGACCGGTATTCCACAGCAGGAATTGTTAATTGAAAAGGTACAGTGTGTGTACTCTCCAAATATGGCTATGAGAAAGCAACCTAGACCTTTAATAGTAAATATGTTGATTCTGACAAAACCATGGCAGGACATGGTACTAAAAGTGTGAGATAGCAGTATTTGTGGAGAAACTTTACTCATTGTACAGAAGTGGAGTAAATTTATACCAGTATTCAGGGAATGTTGAGAAGCAGGCATGAGATTTAAACTGCCATACCCAGCTATCTTCAAAATATTCTTCCCTGGAGGGACAAAATCAGTTTTGATGAAATACGTGCTAAGGAGGAAATACAAAAGTTTGTCCAAGAAAAAGTGAGCTGTGAAACAGAAGGCAATTCTGATTCTTGTTCTTCTGGTAATAAAGACCACAGAGAGATTGTGCCAGTAAAACCTTTTCCAGTGTTTCAATGGAAAATTCTTGAGAAAAGAAAAAAAGCATAAGAGTCCATTAGAAGAATCGAAACTACATTGAAAATGAAGTAGAGACAAGATTTGGGAGATGGAAATGAGCAAGAATAAAACTAGTAACTTGGAAGTTGGCAAATGAATGCAGTTTTATAAAACAATAATTATATTTGTGAATACATGATAGAACATGATAATCTGGAAATATTGGACTTTTTTGAACTTTGTTAAACTAGTAGGGGACCCTAGAGCATATTCCCTACTTCATGTCATTAATGTTCAAAAAATACGTAGAAGAGAGAAAAAAACCCCGAAAAAGGGGGGAAAAAAAGAAAAAAAAAAAAGGAAAAAAAAAAAAAAGAAAAAAAAAACCCAAAAAAAAAAAAATAAAAAAAAAAAGGGGGGAAAAAAAAAAAAAAAAGGAATTTTAAAAAAAAATAAAAAAAAAAATAAAAAGGAAAAACCCCCAAAAAAAAAAAAAAAAAAAAAAAAAAAAAAAAAAAAAAAATTTAAAAAAAAAGGGTTTAAAAAAAAAAAACCCGGGGGAAAAAAAGGGAAAAAAAAAAAAAAAAAAAATAAAAAAAAGGGAAAAAAAAAAAAGGGAAAACAAAATTTTAAAAAAAAGGGAAAAAAAAGGAAAAAGGGAAAGGGAAAAAATTTTTTTAAAAAAAAGGGAAAAAGGAAAAAGGGAAAGGGAAAAAAAACAAAAAAAAGGGGGGGGAAAAAAATCCCCTTTCAAAAAAAAAAAAAAGGGAAAAAAAAAACCCAAAAAATTTCCCAAAAAAAAAAAGAAAGGGGAAAAAAAAAAAGGGGAATTTAAAAAAAAAAGGGAAAAAAAAAGGGAAAGGGAAAAAATTTTTTTAAAAAAAAGGGAAAAAAAAAACAAAAAAAACCCTTTTTTAAAAAAAAAAAAGGGGGCAATGACAGGATATGTACATACCACATAGTAAGAAAAAAGGGGGGGGAAAAAGGGGAAAAATAAATTTTAAAAAAAAAGGGAAAAAAAAATTTAAAAAAAAAATTTTAAAAAAAAGGGGAAAAAAAAATTTAATTTCCCAAAAAGTTAAAAAGGAAAAGGGAAAAAAGGGCAGGATATGTACCCAAAAAGTTAAAAAGGAAAAGGAAAAGGGAAGGGAAGGGAAAAATAAATTAAAAAAGAAAGGGGAAAAAAAAAATTTAAACCACATAGTAAGTTACAGAAAGCAGAAAGGGCAAAAAATAAATTTTTTAAAAAAAAGGGAAAAAGGAAAAGGGGAAAACAAAATTTTAAAAAAAAGGGAAAAAAAAGGAAAAAGGGAAAAAAAAACCAAAAATTTTGTTAAAAAAAAAGGGAAGAAAGGAAAAAACCCCCTTTTAAAAAAAAAAAATAAAAAGGGGAAAAAAATTAAAAAAAAAGAAAGGGGGGGAAAAAAAAAAAAAAAATTAAAAAAAAAGAAAAAAAAAAGGAAAAAAAAGGGGAATTCCCCAAAAAAAAAAAAGGGGAAAAAGGGGGAAAAAAATAAATTTCCCAAAAAAAAAAAAAAGGGAAAAAAAAAAAAAAAAAAAAGAAAAGGGGAAAAAAAAACCCCGAAAAAGGGGGGAAAAAAAGAAAAGGGGAAAAAAAAAAAGGGGGGTTTCAAAAAAAAAAACAAAGGAAAAAAATTAAAAATTTTTAAAAAAAAAGGGGTTTAAAAAAAAAAAAAATTAAAAATTTTTAAAAAAAAAGGGGTTTAAAAAAAAAAAACCCCAAAAATTTATAAAAAAAGGGAAAAAAAAAAAAAAAAAAAAAAAAAAAGAAAAAGGGGGGCCCCCCAAAAAAAAAAAAAAAAAAAAAAAAAAAAAAAAAAAAAAAAAAAAAAAAAAGAAAAGGGAAAAACCCCCTTTTAAAAAAAAAGGGTTTAAAAAAAAAAAACCCCGAAAAAGGGGGGAAAAAAAGAAAAGGGGAAAAAAAAAAAAAAAAAAAAAAAAGAAAAAGGAAAAAATTAAAAAAAAAAAGGGGGGAAAGGGAAAAAAAATTTAAAAAAAAAGGGTTTAAAAAAAAAAAACCCCAAAAAACAGGAGAAAAAGAAAAAGGAAAAAAAAAAAAAACATCTAAAAAAGAAAAAGGAAAAAAAAAAAAAAAAAAAAGAAAATAGGAAAAAATAAAAAAAAAAAAAAGAAAAAGGAAAAAAATAAAAAAAAAAAAAAAAAAAAAAAAAATTTAAAAAAAAAGGGGGGGAAAAAAAAAAAACCCCAAAAATTTAAAAAAAAAGGGTTTAAAAAAAAAAAAACCCCCAAAAAATTTTTAAAAAAAAAAAAAGGGGGGAAAAAAAAAGGAATTTTAAAAAACAAAGAAAAAAAAAAAAAAAAAAAAAAAAAAGGGGAAAAAAAAAAAAGGTTTTTAAAAAAAAAGGGCAAAAAGGGGAAAAAAACCCAAAAAATTTCCCAAAAAGAAAAAAAAAGGGGAAAAAAATTAAAAAAAAAGAAAGGGGGGGAAAGGGAAAAAAAAAAAAAAACAAAAAAAAGGGGGGGAAGAAAAGTTTTTTAAAAAAAAAAAGAAAAAAAAAGGAAAAAGGGAAAAAACATAAATTAAAAAAGAAAGGGGAAAAACAAAAGGGGGAAAAAAAAAAAGAAAAAAAGGGGGCAAAAAAAAAACCCTTTTTTAAAAAAAAAAAAAGGAAAAAAAAACCCCCAAAAATTTTTAAAAAAAAAAAGGGGGGGAAGGGAAGGGCCCCCAAAAATTTTTAAAAAAAAAAAGGGGGGGAAAAAAAGGGCCCCCAAAAAAAAAAAGGGAAAAAAAAATTTAAAAAAAAAATTTTAAAAAAAAAGGGGGAAAAAGGGGAAAAAAAAATTTTTTAAAAAAAAAAAAAGGGGGAAAAAATTTAAAACCCCCAAAAAAAAAAGGGGGAAAAAAAAAAAAATTTAAAAAATAAAAAAAAGGAAAAGGAAACCAAAAAAAAAATTTTTAAAAAAAAAAAGGGGGGGAAACCAAAAAAACCCAAATTTTTCAAAAAAAAAAGGGGGGAAAAAAATTTAAAACCCCCAAAAAAAAAAGGGGGAAAAGGGGGTGACAGGATATGTACATACCACAAGTAAAAAAAAGGAAAAGGGGGAAAAAATTTAAAAACAAAAAAAAGGGGGGAAAAAAGGGGGTTTTTTAAAAAAAAAAAAAAAAAAGGGAGGAAAGGGGGAAAAAAAAAAATTTTAAAAAAAAAAGGAGAAAAAATTTAAAAAAAAAATTTTAAAAAAAAAGGGAAAAAAAAATTTAAAAAAAAAATTTTAAAAAAAAAGGGGAAAAAAAAAACCCAAAAAATTTCCCAAAAAAGAAAAATAAGGGAACCTTGAGAAAACACAAAAGAAAAAGAAAAAAAAAGGGGGGGGGGAAGGGAAAAAATTTTTTTAAAAAAAAGGGAAAAAAAAAAGGGAAACCCCGGGGAATTCCCCAAAAAAAAAAAAAAAAGGGAAAAAAAAGGGGAATTCCCCAAAAAAAAAAAAGGGGAAAAACAAAATAAATTTCAAAAGGGAAAAAAAACAAAAGGAAAAAAAAAAAACAAAAAAAAGGGGGGAAAGGTAATTTTTTAAAAAAAAAAAAAAAAAAGGGGGGAAAAAAAAAAAAAAATTAAAAAAAAAGAAAAAAAGGGAAAAGGGGAAAAAAAAATTTTAAAAAAAAAAAAAAAAGGGGGGAAAAAAAAAAAACAAAATTAAAAAAAAAGAAAAAAAAAGGGAAAAAAAAGGGGAATTCCCCAAAAAAAAGGGGGGAAAGGGGGAAAAAAATTTTAAAAAAAAAAGGGGGAAAAACAAAAGGGGGAAAAACATAAATTAAAAAAAGGGGAAAAGGGGGGGAAAAAAAAAAATTTTTTACCCAAAAAGTTAAAAAGGAAAAGGAAAAGGGGGGGGGAAGGGCCCCCAAAAATTTTTAAAAAAAAAAAAACAAAAACTAAATTTCCCAAAAAAAAAAAGGGGGAAAAGGGGAAAACAAAATTTTAAAAAAAAAAAAAAGGGGGAAAAAAAAAAAAAAAAAAAGGGGGAAAACCAAAAAGGGCCCCCAAAAATTTTTAAAAAAAAAAAGGGGGGGAAGGGAAGGGCCCCCAAAAATTTTTAAAAAAAAAAAGGGGGGGGCCCCGGGGGAAAAATAAAAAGAAAAAAAGGGAAAAAAAAAAAAAAAAAAATTTTTAAAAAAAAGAAAGGGGGGGGAAGGGAAGGGCCCCCAAAAATTTTTAAAAAAAAAAAGGGGGGGGCCCCGGGGGAAAAAAAAAGTTAAAAAGGAAAAGGAAAAGGGGGGGAAGGGCCCCCAAAAATTTTTAAAAAAAAAAAGGGGGGGAAGGGAAGGGCCCCTAAATTAAAAAAGAAAGGAGAAAGGGGGAAAAAAAACATAAATTAAAAAAGAAAGGGGAAAAACAAAAATTTAAACCCCAAAAAAAAAGGGGGAAAAGGGGAAAAAATTTAAAACCCCCAAAAAAAAAGGGAAAAAAAGGAAAAAAAAAAAAAAAAAAAAGGGAAAAAGTAAAAAAAAAACAAAAAAAAGGGGGGAAAAAAGGGGGGGGTAATTCCCCAAAAAGAAGAGAAAAAAAATGGGGAAAAAAAAAAAAAAAAAGGGGGGAAAGGGGGAAAAAAAAAAAAAAGAAAAAGAAAAAGGGGAAAAACAAAAAAAAAAAAAAAAGGGAAAAGGGGAAAAGGGGGAAAAAAAAAATTAAAAAAAAAGAAAAAAAAGGAAAAAATCCCCATTTTAAAAAAAAAAAAAAAAGTAGAAAAAAAAAACCCCTTTTAAAAAAAAAAAAAAGGGAAAAAAAAAACCCAAAAAATTTCCCAAAAAAAAAAAAAAAAAAAAATCCCCTTTTAAAAAAGGGGTTTAAAAAAAAAAACCCCCAAAAAAGTTTAAAAAAAAAGGGAAAAAAAAAAAGAAAAAAAAAAAAAAAAATAAAAAAAAAAAAAAAAGGGGAAAAAAAAAAATAAAAAAAAAAAAAAAAAAAAAAAAAAAAAAAAAAAAAAAAAAAAAAAAAAAAAAAGGAAAAAAAAAAGGGGGAAAAAAAAACCCCCGAAAAAGGGGGGAAAAAAAGAAAAAAAAAAAAAAAGGTTTTTAAAAAAAAGGGAATTACAGGAAAAAAAGAGGGATTTTCTAAAAAAAAGGGACAGGAAAAAAAAATTTAAAATTTTTAAAAAAAAAGGGAAAAACCCTGGGGAAAAAAAAAAAAAACCAAAGAAAAACAAAAAAGGGGGAAAAACAAAAAAAAAAAAAGAAAGAGAGGGGGGGAGAAAAAGGGGGGAAAAAAAATAAATTAAAAAAGAAAGGAGAAAGGGGGTTTTTTAAAAAAAAAAAAAAAAAAGGGGGGCACCAAAAAAAAAAAAAAAGGGGAATTCCCCAAAAAAAAGGGGGGAAAGGAAAAAAAAATTTTTTTAAAAAGAAAAAAAAAGGGAAAAAGGAAAAAAAAAAAACAAAAAAAAGGGGGGAAAAAAGGGGGTTTTTTAAAAAAAAAAAGAAAAAAAAAGGGGGGGGGGAAAGGGAAAAAATTTTTTTAAAAAAAAGGCCAGACAAAAGAGGAAAAAAAAAATTTTTTTAAAAAGAAAAAAAAAAAAAAGGGAAAGGGAAAAAATTTTTTTAAAAAAAAGGGAAAAAGGGGGGGGAAAAAAAAAAAACCCAAATTTTTAAAAAAAAAAAGGGGGGGAAGGGAAGGGAAAAAAATTTTTAAAAAAAAAAAAAGGGAAAAAGGGGCCCCAAAAAAAAAAAAGGTAAAAAAAAAAAATTCAGCACCCCCAAAATTAAAAAGGAAAAGGGAAAACAAGACAGGATATGTACATACATAGTAAGTTACAGAAAGGAGAAAAAAAAAAGGGGCCCCAAAAAAAAAAAAGGGAAAAAAGGGGGAAAAAATTTAAAACCCCCAAAAAAAAAAGGGGGAAAAGGGGAAAAAATTTAAAAAAAATTAAAAAAGGGGAAAGGAGAAAAGGGGCCCCAAAAAAAAAAAGGAAAAGGGAAAAAGGGTTTTTTACCCAAAAAGTTAAAAAGGAAAAGGAAAAGGGAAAGGGAAAAAATTTTTTTAAAAAAAAGGGAAAAAAAAAAAAGGGAAAAATTTTTTAAAAAAAAGGGAAAAAAAGGGGAATGGGAAAATTTAAAAAAAAAAAAAAAGGGGGAAAAAAAAAAATTAAAAATTTTTAAAAAAAAAGAAAAGGGGAAAAAAAAAAAAAAAAAATAAAGAAAAATGAAAAACCCCAAAAAAAAAAAAAAAGAAAAAGGAAAAAAAATTTTAAAAAAAAAGGGGGGGGAAAGGGAAAACCCCTTAAAAATTTTTAAAAAAAAAAATTAGAAAAAAAAATTAAAAATTTTTAAAACAAAAGGGGTTTAAAAAAAAAAAAAATTAAAAATTTTTAAAAAAAAGGGAAAAACCAAAAAAAAAAAAAGAAAAAGGAAAAAAAAAAAAAAAAAAAAAGAAAAAGGAAAAACCCCGAAAAAGGGGGGAAAAAAAGTTGGGGGAAAAAAAAAAAAATTTTCCCAAAAAAAAAAAAAAGGGGGAAAAAAAAAAAAGGGGAATTCCCCAAAAAAAAAAGGGGAAAAGGGGAAAAAAAAAGGGAATTTCAAAAAGAAAAACAAAAAGGGGAAAAAAACCCAAAAAAACAAAAAAAAGGGGGGAAAAAAAAAAAAAAAAAAACAAAAAAAAGGTGGGAAAAAAGGGAAAACAAAATTTTAAAAAAAAGGGAAAAAAAAAAAAGGGGGTTTTTTAAAAAAAAAAAAAAAAGGGCAAAAAGGGGAAAAGGGAAAAAATTTTTTTAAAAAAAAAAGGGGGAAAAAAAAAAAGGGGAATTCCCCAAAAGGGAAAAAAAAGGAAAAAGGGAAAGGGAAAAAATTTTTTTAAAAAAAAGGGAAAAAGGAAAAGGGAAAACAAAATTTTAAAAAAAAGGGAAAAAGGGGGGGGAAAAAGGGTTTAAAAAAAAAATTTTAAAAAAAAAGGGAAAAAAAAAAGGGCCCCCAAAAATTTTTAAAAAAAAAAAGGGGGGGGAAGGGGGAATTTAAAAAAAAAAAAAAAAGGGGAAAACAAAAGGGGGAAAAAAAAATTTAAAAAAAAAAAGGGGGGGGGGGGTTTTTTACCCAAAAAGTTAAAAAGGAAAAGGGAAAAAAAAAAAAAACCCTTTTTAAAATAAAAAAAAGGGGAAAAATTTAAAACCCCCAAAAAAAAAAGGGGGAAAAGGGGAAAGGGTTTTTTACCCAAAAAAAAAAAGGGGGAAAAAAAAAACCCGGGGCCCCAAAAAAAAAAAAGGGAAAAGGAGCAAATGACAGGATATGTACATACCACATAGTAAGTTACACAAAGGAGAAAAAGAGCAACGGCAGGATATGTACACCAACATAGTAAGTTACAGAAAGCAGAAAGGGAGCAACGACAGGATATGTACATACCACATAGTAAGTTACAGAAAGGAGAAAGGAGCAATGACAGGATATGTACATACCACATAGTAAGTTACAGAAAGGAGAAAGGGAGCAATGACAGGATATGTACATACCACATAGTAAGTTACAGAAAGGAGAAAGGGAGCAATGACAGGATATGTACATACCACATAGTAAGTTACAGAAAGGAGAAAGGGAGCAATGACAGGATATGTACATACCACATAGTAAGTTACAGAAAGGAGAAAGGAGCAATGACAGGATATGTACATACCACATAGTAAGTTACAGAAAGGAGAAAGGGAGCAATGACAGGATATGTACATACCACATAGTAAGTTACAGAAAGGAGAAAGGGAGCAATGACAGGATATGTACATACCACATAGTAAGTTACAGAAAGGAGAAAGGAGCAATGACAGGATATGTACATACCACATAGTAAGTTACAGAAAGGAGAAAGGGAGCAATGACAGGATATGTACATACCACATAGTAAGTTACAGAAAGGAGAAAGGAGCAATGACAGGATATGTACATACCACATAGTAAGTTACAGAAAGGAGAAAGGGAGCAATGACAGGATATGTACATACCACATAGTAAGTTACAGAAAGGAGAAAGGGAGCAATGACAGGATATGTACATACCACATAGTAAGTTACAGAAAGGAGAAAGGGAGCAATGACAGGATATGTACATACCACATAGTAAGTTACAGAAAGGAGAAAGGGAGCAATGACAGGATATGTACATACCACATAGTAAGTTACAGAAAGGAGAAAGGGAGCAATGACAGGATATGTACATACCACATAGTAAGTTACAGAAAGGAGAAAGGAGCAATGACAGGATATGTACATACCACATAGTAAGTTACAGAAAGGAGAAAGGGAGCAATGACAGGATATGTACATACCACATAGTAAGTTACAGAAAGGAGAAAGGGAGCAATGACAGGATATGTACATACCACATAGTAAGTTACAGAAAGGAGAAAGGGAGCAATGACAGGATATGTACATACCACATAGTAAGTTACAGAAAGGAGAAAGGGAGCAATGACAGGATATGTACATACCACATAGTAAGTTACAGAAAGGAGAAAGGGAGCAACAGGATATGTACATACCACATAGTAAGTTACAGAAAGGAGAAAGGGAGCAATGACAGGATATGTACATACCACATAGTAAGTTACAGAAAGGAGAAAGGGAGCAATGACAGGATATGTACATACCACATAGTAAGTTACAGAAAGGAGAAAGGGAGCAACGACAGGATATGTACATACCACATAGTAAGTTACAGAAAGGAGAAAGGGAGCAATGACAGGATATGTACATACCACATAGTAAGTTACAGAAAGGAGAAAGGGAGCAATGACAGGATATGTACATACCACATAGTAAGTTACAGAAAGGAGAAAGGGAGCAATGACAGGATATGTACATACCACATAGTAAGTTACAGAAAGGAGAAAGGAGCAATGACAGGATATGTACATACCACATAGTAAGTTACAGAAAGGAGAAAGGGAGCAACGACAGGATATGTACATACCACATAGTAAGTTACAGAAAGGAGAAAGGGAGCAACGACAGGATATGTACATACCACATAGTAAGTTACAGAATGGAGAAAAGGAGCAATGACAGGATATGTACTTACCACATAGTAAGTTACAGAATGGAGAAAAGGAGCAATGACAGGATATGTACATAGTGGAAGATGAATAAACAGTAAAACACATGCTAAAAATTTTACTCAGTTAAGTATGAAAGAGAAGGGGTAGATACATTGTATATTCAGTTATAACACCTCGGATGAGATTCTGAAAGAAGTTAAACATTGTTAGGATGGCATACAGTCACATTACTGGTTTAATGCTGATACGTTAGAGGAACCCACAGTGTTTGAAGCTGCACCATTTCCTAGGACTTCCCTGCTCATACCTAAATGTGAGTTTGGTGGTATGCATGAGATCGATCAACCTGAACAGCCATATTAATTTTGTGAAGTAGCTGTTCTGTGTAACTAATTCTCTACCATTATGTAATACATTTTATTTTGGGCATTTACCTCTCTGAATTAAATAAGTCTTTTTGCATTCTGCTCTGTTCATCACATATATCATTCATACTCATCTGCATGATGGACCTGTGAAGTGTTAAGCTACTGTGCAGACCACTTCACTTTGGGTAAGTACTCTGTCTCCGAATCCCTTGTGTATCAGTATTACATTACGATAATATGTATTGTGCCACATCACTTTGGGTAAATACTCTGTCTCCGAATCCCCTGTTTATCAGTATTTCCATTACTATAATATGTATTGTACCACATCACTTTGGATAAAGACTCTGTCTCCTAATCCCTTGTATATCAGTATTACATTACTATAATATGTATTGTACCACATCACTTTGAGTAAGTACTCTGTCTCTGAATCCCTTGTGAATTAGTATTATATTACTATAATATGTATTGTACCACGTCACTTTGGGTAAGTACTCTGTCTCTGAATCCCTTGTGTATCAGTATTACATTACTATAATATGTATTGTACCATATCACTTTGGGTAAGTACTCTGTCTCCAAATCCCTTGTGTATCAGTATTACATTACTATAATATGTATTGTACCACATCGCTTTGTGTAAGTACTCTGTCTCCGAATCCCCTGGGTATCAGTATTACATTACTATAATATGTATTGTACCACATTGCTTTGGGTAAGTACTCTGTCTCCGAATTCCCTGTGTATCAGTATTACATTACTATAATATGTATTGTACCACATCGCTTTGGGTAAGTACTCTGTCTCCGAATCCCTTGTGTGTCAGTATTACATATGCTTTGTACCACATTACTTTGGGTAAGTACTCTGCCTCCGAATCCCTTGTGTGTCAGTTTTACATTACTATAATATGCATTGTACCACATCACTTTGGGTAAGTACTCTGTCTCTGAATCCCTTGTGTGTCAGTATTACATATGCTTTGTACCACATCACTTTGGGTAAGTACTCTGTCTCTGAATCCCTTGTGTGTCAGTATTACATTACTATAATACGCATTGTACCACATCACTTTGGGTAAGTCCTCTGTCTCCAAATCCCTTGTGTGTCAGTATTACATTACTATAATATGCATTGTACCACATCACTTTGGATAAGTCCTCTGTCTCCGAATCCCTTGTGTATCAGTATTACATTACTATAATATGTATTGTACCACATCACTTTGGGTAAGACCTCTGTCTCTGAATCCCTTGTGTATCAGTATTATATTACGATAATATGTATTGTACCACATCACTTTGGGTAAGTCCTCTGTCTCCGAATCCCTTGTGTATCAGTATTACATTACTATAATATGTATTGTACCACATCACTTTGGGTAAATACTCTGTCTCCGAATCCCTTGTATATCAGTATTACATTACTATAATATGTATTGTGCCACATCACTTTGGGTAAGTCCTCTGTCTCCGAATCCCTTGTATATCAGTATTACATTACTATAATATGTATTGTACCACACTTTGGGTAAGTCCTCTCTCTGCAAATTTCTTGTATATCAGTATTACATTACTATAGTATGTATTGTACCACATCACTTTGGGTAAGTCCTCTGTCTCCGAATCCCTTCTATATCAGTATTACATTACTATAATATGTATTGTACCAGATCACTTTGGGTAAGTCCTCTGTCTCCGACTCCCTTGTATATCAGTATTACATTACTATAATATGTATTGTACCACATCACTTTGGGTAAGTCCTCTCTCTGTGAATCTCTTGTATATCAGTATTACATTACTATAATATGTATTGTACCACATCACTTTGGGTAAGTACTCTGTCTCTGAATCCCTTGTATATCAGTATTACATTACTATAATATGTATTGTGCTAACACTCACTGCAGGATTTTGAAAGAGCTTACAATACACTACTTTTGTAGTTTTCAAGTAATTAATGGGTACCCCAGATTTAGTAAGGGCATTTCCAAATGCCTCTACTCGCAATACACTATATAAGCTTTCAGAATACTGTTTGCTGAATTTTCCCATCTGTTGCATGGAGAATGGAGACAACTGCAGATGCCCTTATCAGATCTGGTGTACTTTTTTCATTACTCCAAGATCTGAATTATTTTAGTATAAGACCTTTATGAATCCTATCTACAGTACTAAATAATTTCTGAATCCAGTCCAGTGTAACTCACTTGTACAGTGTGTAATTCAGTCCACACAACATGCAGGTCATATACTATATTTTTATGAAAACACTAGAATAAGTAAGTGATGAAAATTATTATATGTATATCATACTATTAAATCATACTGCAATTTCCAAGTGCAAACTTCAAGTATTTAAATATTTAGAAGAAAGGGGACCTACATTTTCTTTCAGTGAAACAGATGACATATGAAAATATATAATTAAAATCATTAGAGCAATAAATATTACTTCAGTGACTTTGTATATCACAGTCAAAGTCAACTGCTATGCGGCATTCAATACCAGGTCACTCACAGAATACAGGAAAAGGAAAAATGTAGGAAACAAGTGAGAAACCAGATAAGAAAATTTTAAAGACAGCAAAAATGCAAGGGAAATGTGCATCTGGGAAAGAGTTAAAGCATTTAAAACTGAGCTGAATAGAATACAGAATAGAAAGTGGAAAGGAAATACGACAAGTATATCATAAAGGGGTCCACAACTCTCTCAGGACCTATGAATAAATAGCATGTTGATTCTGACAATAAATAATGTCTTCACCAATAGGTAAGTTTAATCATACACAAAGCCAAGGCAGACACTAGAAACACAACAGATATGTGTATGAGGTACTAAAGTAGGTTTTGTGTAGTGTCACATTTTGTGAACCAGCAAATAAGAAAATATTTTTTTCTCCAAGTTAAGATTTTTCCATATAGGGAATTATCTGTTTCTGTTGTTAAACTACTTCAAAAGGAAAAGCAACATAAAGATCTGGAAACCCCAAAACTGAAAACTCTGTGGTTCAAATGATTGCAACACAGAATTTTATACTGAAAATGAAATACAGAAGGTGCTGTGGTTCATACGTCCCTTAATTGTTTACAGAATGGTAGATACACTTTATGCTCCAAAGCTGTACCAGCATATAACTTATGTCTGTAACTCACCACTGGCATAGTTCTCAAAAAGTCCCAGTTAGCATCAGCTCACCCAACCAATTAAATAAGCAACTACATAAACAAAAGGAAACAGGATATGGTCCCTTGTTGCTCACAGGCAGTTACTGTCAGTGACCACTAATTAAATACAATGAGAATAAATTATTTCAGGATACAAGGATGGATGACCATTGCCATATAATACTCTAAAGCAAACAGTGGATATAACACAACATTTGGCAGTAGTACTACATATCCCTGATGCTTTTAATAAGCTCGAATGTAGTTTCTTTTTCTGTGTCAAATTTTTGGCCCAGTATTTTCCTGATACCCTCCCTTATATCAGTTGCTTTAAGTGAGTGTGGCATATCAGTGGAGCTAACACCTACAGTTCTGAAACTCTAGGTGCTGATGACTACCACAGAGTGGCAGCTTGTTGACAGTTTCTGGTACCAGATGATGTTCTGGAGCATTAGAAAAAGATGGTGAAGGAGTATATATGGAGGGGACATGCATATGAGAATATCTTTGCACATTGTATATTATTCAGTGCTTCTGAAAACAGCCCTAAAATTTAGTGTAGAAAATCTAATTCTGATATCATCACAGCAGGATAGAGCAATGGATCCCCAAGTTAAGGAGAAACCAGTGGAGCAGAAAACATCTGATCAGTTGCCATATGAAGATACTTTGGAGCCTTCCATAGAAAACCAGTAAAAAAGTTCAGTTGGAGTTGTACAGCAAGGGAAGGAACAGGAGACTGTGGCAACTCTGACACAGTCAATGTTGCGAGTGATAGACCAGTGAGTTCCCATATGAAAGGGCAACAGATGACACAGGATGAATCTGAAGAGAATGTGGCACAGGAAGATGTTCTGGAACTTTCTATAGGATGCCCGCAAGAAATGGAGAACAAAGAATATGCCCTCAGGTTAGAAGAAAATTATCTAAGAGAAGAGTTGCTTGATTTAATAGAGATGGACAGATATATTAAGATCAATGAAAGAAACACACAATAGAAAGTCAATAACACCCAAAAAGTTAGCAGTTTCAAAAAGACAGATGAACACAGTAATTAGGAATGTCCATAGAGATTTATGTCATATAACAGAAGCAAATATGATATATTACTGTACAGCTAAATTAATAACAGATAAAGTCTTACCACAAAAACACAGGGCAGTAAGGGAAAGGAAGGGGAGAAATTCATGGAAGTTGCAAATAGAGAAAACTATAAAGCAATTAAGACAAGAAGTGTCACTGTTGTAAGAGTACAGAAGAGGAACAGATCTACAAAAATACTCAGAAAGATAGATGTGATAAAAGCAATGTACAGTATCAGAACAGATCAGGGTCTATCGTGCACTATCGCAAATAATTAACTAAAAATATCAGCACAAAAAACTTAGAAGATATGCAGATAAACATAAAGGAAAAGTACAAAATAAACAATTTATTGATGGCCTAAAGAGTTTTATAGAATTGGGAAACAAGGCAAAAGGAATAATTGAAACAGCACCAAAAAAGAAGAAATAGATACATTTTGGAGACATATCTATGAAGATCCCATGGAACATAACGAAGATGCTAAATGGATAAAGTAAAAGAAAGAATAAGAAGTTCAAATGTACAGGATATGAAATGGGGTGTAGAAATGTCCACAGAAATTGAAACAAAATTAAGAAAAGATCTTAACTAGAAAACCCAGGCCCAAATGCAGTGCCCAACTTCTGGCTAAAAGTATTAACATCTTTACATGAAGATTTAGCCATGAGTAAGAACTATTTATATGTGCACCCCGAACAGACACCAACCTGGATAACAACAGGAAAAACAATACTCCTGCTTAAGAGCAAACCTGCAAGCTACCGTAAAAACCATAGACCAATAACTTGTCTACATATAAACTATACAATGGAATTGATGCCGAAAACTCAATTGTGGCAATAGAACAAAAAGGTAACCAAAGAAAGTCACATGGAATAAAATATCATTTATTGTTAAATAAAGTCATAATGGAAACTGTAAAAAGGGGAAGAATCTAAGTATGGCATGGATTGACTACAAAACAACATTCATGGATAAAAGCGTGCTTAAAATGTATAAGACACACCCTACACTGATCAATAACATTACAGTGACCATGCCACAGTGGCAAACCACTTTGCAGTTAAACCATGTTAAAGGACAAATTATTATTCCAGGGATAACAATTAAAAGGGAGACATTCCAGGGTGACTCTGTCACTGCTGCTCTTTTGTCTTGCCCTTAACCCATTAACCTGTTTACATAACAGACCAAGTCTTGGCTATAATTTGGCTCCCAGAAAACAACAACATGTAAAGACTTATCTTCTTTATTGTAGATGATTTAAAACCATATATTTCATCAGATGAGGAACTGACAGCACAAATGCAAGTGGTCAAATCTTTTTCAGATGATATAAGGATGTCATTTGGTCTTGATAAATGAGCAAAAGCAACCTTTAAAGCAGGAAAGCTGCAGCACCAAGAAAACATCAACCTGGGACAAGAATGTGATGTAAAAGAACTTCAACAAGAGAAAGTGTATAAATATTTGTGAATTGATGAAAGGTCTACAATAAAATATGAACAAATGCGAATAAAACTTAGTAAGGAATATTTTAGAAGACTAAACTTAATACTGAAAACAGCACTGCCATCTAGGAACAACGTCCAATCTATAAATCAATTTGCTTTTCCTGTCCTAACTTACAGTTTTGAAGTGATTGACTGGCCCCAAAATGTGCTGGATCTGTTGGACAGGAAAACAAGAAGGATGCTTCATGCTCATCAAATGATTTATAAAAATCAATGTGTATACAAGACTATATACTCCCCATTCTGAAGGAGGTACAGACCTCTTTGAAAATGATTACATGGCTAGATCTGCAATTGTAGTGCTGCATACATATCTGCTGACCTCACAAAATTCAAACATAGTGAAAGTTTTAAAACATGACGAGAATAAGTCTAAGATGACTTCCCTGTTTAGTTTAGAAGGTGGTGTCAAGCAGGAATGGAAATCAAACCAGAAGTAGATAAAAATCAGGCAGCAACGAAATGTGCCAAAAAACAAAAGAAAGAATATAAGGTGGATCAGATGAAAAGGCAAGAAATGTGTAAAATGCATAAATATAGTTGCAAGTATAGAAAACGTTTGGAAAAACCTCATATTGATCAGGACTGAATGCAGGAATGGTTAAGCAGAGGTGAATTTAAACCAAAAGACGAAAAGCTAATATTGGTAGCCCAAGACAGTGGACTATGTACATGTTTGTTTACAAAGTCCATTGAGCATGTGAGAGAAACAGATAAGTGTAGGTTTTGTAAAACCGAATTGGAAACAGTTGCACATCTTGTTGCTGTTTGTGATACACTAATGACAGAACTATATACTGAAAGGTATAATAGTGTGGCAAGATTGTTGCACTGGGCATTGTGCAAATATTATGGCATTGAAGTAGCTGAAAAACACTGGAAACATGAGCCACAAAGCATTATAGAAAATGACAAAGTTTATATCACATGGGATGACCCATTACTTAGATGCAAGAAAAGTAGATATAGTAATTCAGGAAAAGAAGACAAAAGTAGCATTGTTCATTAAAATTGCTGTACTCAGTGACTACAGTGTCTTATGTACAGAGAGACACAGAGTCATAAAATACCAGGAAGTGCAGGCAGAAATAAGGCAATACGGAAGAAGGATATCCAGACAGTTCCAATAGCAGCAGGAGCAATGGGTCTTATAAAAAATAATTTGCAGTCATACTTAGATATGTTACCGATACATGTACCATCATATAAATTGCAGGATTCAGTACTGGGCACATTGTGGGTGCTGTGAAGAGCACTTCTGGTTAACATCAAAGATTGAAAGAATACTAATTTCATGAACTTTAATCGTACATTGATTTAGGAGTGGGGGTCCATTCCAGTCATGGTATTAGGAACTCAAAAGACTTGGAGAAATTCTTCTTCTTCTTTCGGCTTTTTCCCGGTTAGGGGTCACCACAGCGGATCACCTGTCCGCTCATGATTGGCAGTGGGGTTTTTTTTTACGGTGTCGAGTTGCCAGCCCAGCACCCAACCTTCCACAGAAGGCACACACATGCACACACTCACACCTAGGGTCAATTTAGAGTGTCCAATCCACCTACAGCATGTCTTTGGGATGTGGGAGGAAACCGGAGCACCCGGAGGAAACCCACGTGACCACAGGGAGGACATGCAGACTCCGCACAGAAGGCACCCCAGCCGAGTATTGAAAAGACTTCGAGAAATTAAAAGGGAAAAATATTATATTCATAAAGTTTCAGAAAGTATACTAAGACCTATGCCAACATAGGAATGGATAAAGGAGATTCTGCTGATAGAGATGACTGCAATTAGGGTAGAGAGAATAGACAAGAGGGGGTTAGAATTTATTGGAGGAAAATGGCAAAGAAACCAAAGTATTGGGAACAAATAATTAGAGAAGGAAAGGTAATAGAATGGTAAGAGGCCAAGAAGACATTTCAATTGCAGTCTAGTGATTGCCTTACTTATCAGGGATTGATATCAGAGTACAGACAAAGAGAAAAGGGATTGATGAATCCTAAATGAAAGAACTGCACTGGTTGAGTTTTTAACTAAATTTAGAACAAAACATGCTGTTAAAAAAAGGATAATTAGTAGGGCATATAAAATATTGCATAATAACTATAGGATTCAATCAGAAGAGGTCAGAAAAGATTGTAAAGAGAGATTAGATATACAAATTACAAAGAATCAATGGGAGGACATATGTATGACTCACAAGTGTGCAACCAAACCAAGAAGATTTAGGAGTTTGCCGAGAAGTGTTTGCATAGGTACTTTTATACCCCAAGCAAACTCCAAAGATGTTTTCCTCAATAGATGGCAAAAGTTGGAGGTGTGATGGGGAAGAAAGTGGCAACTGGGAACATATGTTTTGGGAGTGTAATGAGTTGGCAGGCTTTAAAAATTCTCTACAGAGTACTCTGTCAGGAATACTGGTAGAGAAAAGGAGCGTAAATAAGGAAATAATTTTTTGAACTGGGATACAGAATCTGAATTGCCTATATATATAGTAAGGCCTTGCTAGGTTTAATTCTGGTGGCTGCACAATAAGAAATTGCTAGAAAATGGAAATCAAAATCTAAACCAATTATATGTGAAGTAGAGAATATTGCAACAGATATAAAAAAAAAAAACAGATAGTGGGAACTTTAGAAAATGGTAGGGGGAAATAACAGAGGTAATGCATAAGACTGAATAATAATTACACAGTAAGAGGGCATTAGTATTCCAAAATGTGCACACTAAGACAGCTCAATCACTGTGCCATTGTAAATTCAGCATATACTAATAGAAAACAGTCTAGCCACTGCCATGCCAATGAGTGGCCAGACGTTCTCTTGGTATATGCTGGGGGGCATTTCAAAACAGTGACACAGAGGATAGCATTGTTGCCCTACACTAAGTGGTTCCCTGGTTTGATTCTCAGCTGGGGAGCCTTCTTTGTTGAGTCTGCATGTCCTCCCTGTGTTCATGTGGGTTTCCTCTGGATGTTCTGGTTCTTCCCGCATTCCAAAAACATGCAGTAGGTGAATTGGACACTCTAAATTGGCCATAGGTGTCAGTGTGCATGTGAGTGTATAGTGTGGAAAAAGTACCATGGCAGAGTTAGCCACCTGGTGGTGTAAACCTTGACTCTAGATGATTGTCACTCGTGAAATGACACCACGACCCCATGTGCAAAAATGGGAAAAAGAGGTTGTGGATTGATGGATGGATAGCAAAATATGAGAAAAATCAGGTACATTCTGCAAAACTAAAGAAAAAGAATTGTACCTTGTATTTTGCCCTGCCTTAATTCACACCTCTATTTCTTTTTAAACTAAAAAAAAAAAAACAGCAACATTGAATCTCTTTTCTGTGTTGCTTCTCCTGCACTGCACTGATGTACTGTGCAAGAGTGGGAATGCAAGTCCCATATGCATGTATGAGCCTGCATAAGACTGAAGTGCCATCATGCAAAGATGTTATTTAAACAAAGTAAGCAATTTTGCCCGCATGATCAAACCACATCAGCCATGAGTAAATCCTGATATACCCACACCCAGTTGTGGATTATTTCTTAATAATAAACGAAATTGTAGCAATGTACTCATACATCTAAAGTGGCTTTATAATTCATATTATGTGATATAATTTGCTAAGAAAAATCAAAATACTAAAGCCATAAACAATGTTATTACAAGAAAGTGACATAAATAAATGAGAACATGAAAAACTAAATTAGTTCTGAAATGAGAACATTTTAATAACCATACAGGAAACCAATAGATATTCATGTGTGAGACAGACATCACATTAAGGTTCTGAAGAACTCTCATTTCTCCCATGCAAAGTATATAGCCACAAAAACAGCAGGAATAAACTTAACACTGGAACATTAGTACAGAATGAAAAGGCAAAAATAATTCATAACAGCCTAAGAGACTATACAATGGACCTGCAAAATAAAGTGATCTTGGATGTTTTTTCCCCATGATCCACTTCAAGTCCTCTTTATATGAGTCATGAAAGACATAAGGAGATCATTTTTTTAACTTCCATGTAAATACGGGCATCTTGTACAGCTTCTGAAACCTATTTTTATTTTTACTTTTTCTTTGCTTGAATTACTGAGAATTGCATTCTCAGAGCAGCTCTTACATCCTTAACAGTAGTTTTAAATGTTGTTCTTGTTGTTGTTGTGTCTTTCGGCTTTTCCCGGTTAGGGGTCGCCACAGCGGAACTCCGGTCCGCTAATGATTGGCAGCTGATTTTTACGTGCCAAGTTGCCAGCCCTGACGCACAACCTTCAATGAAGGTACGCCCATTCACGCATGTCTCCACGCAGTAGATGCTCTGAGAGTCGAACCGCACAGCGTCTTACTGTGAGGCGACAACGCTACCGCATCACCACCACCGCTGATTAACATGTTCAACAAAAATAGATTAGCTGAACTCATGTTTTAAGGCTTCTAATTTTTATTCCAAGTGCAGACAGATCCTCTTCCCACATATTTCCTGAGGTGTCAAAACTATAATTGTAATCCAGGAGCTGTTAAATAACCATTCTTTCTTCTACTCCAAAGAACTTTTAATATACATTTAAACTACTTTTGCTCATAGGCTCATAGGAGGTTTCTAGGTTATTGACCCGGGCATCATTTCAAGCCTAGCTGTTTCATCCCAATGTAATACCATAGATACTCTAGTCAGTACCCAGCATTGTATTCATTAATGACTGCCCATGTCCAAGAGGGTTGTAGGCGCTATCCCTGGTAAGAATTCAAGGTGCTCCATCAACTCGTTCAGGTTCCATTTGAACAGTATCATAGAGGTGCTCTGTTTCACATGAATTGGCAACCTATTCCAAAGATGTGGTAGTCACTGGGAGACAAATCTGTTCCTCCAGCATGTCCTATTCAAGTTGCAGGCCAAATTTAGGTCCCTGGAACTGGTAGCTCTAGTCCTGCTTGATTTACGGGTGTGCAGCAAATTCATTAGGTTTGGGTCAGAGATTGCTTTGTAAGGCAGACATAAGTCTCCCCTAAGAAGTCTACACGATACTGAGTATAGTGACAGAGACTTTAATCGGTCTGTATAAGGCATGTGCTGGAGTCCCTTGATCTTCTTAGTTAGAAACCTCTGAGGTTTCTCCAACTGCTGCAGGTGCTTTGTATGGTACATTCTGAAAGGGGTGTTATACTTAATTATGGGCCTAATTAATGATGGCTATAGAGGGGTTATAACCTCCTTTGTTGCAAACAATGCCTATGCTAATCAAGTGTGCTATGTAGAAAACCTTCCTTACTACAGTTACAGTAACAGTACACATGGTGGTCAAAGTTAAGGTTGCAGTCAACTTGTGATCCCAGATCTGTTACCACTTCGTAGGTACATAGTTATTAAACATAGATATATTATTGTTATTACTGTAATAGGGGAGCTTGTCCCTGAATCTCTATCGCTTATGCTGCCTATCCTAACCCAATGCTTGTTTTGGAACTGTCTGCACTGTTTCCAGAGTCTGTGCTTGGTCTGCACTCTGTTAAACCGTGGACTGAGTATTTCTTACTAGTACCTAAGGATAGTTGGATGGAAATTGTGCTTAAATATTTTGTTTGCTTTTTTTTTTTCTTCTAACTTTCTGAAAGTCTCATGAGATGAGCCCACAAAAGGATTTTATATAGGGAGATATTACACAACTGCCTCTTCAAGCCATCTGGAAAGAACTGGAAGCACAGCTAAGCATGCCTCATAAGAACAGCCCTGGAAAAAGAATCTGCAGTATCATACCTATATTATTTCTAGGTCATTTGTTTTCCTTGTGCCTGTCTACCATCAAGCACCTACACACACACACACACACACACACACACACACACACACACACACACACACACACACACACAGACACACACACACACACACACACACACACACACACACACACACACACACACACACACACACACACACACACACACACACACACACACACACACACACACACACACACACACACACACCCTGGACTTGACTGGATTTGTTCTCATGTACCAGATGTACAAGAGTGACAGTTGTCTGGGAGGCCATCATACAGCCCGCCATGAGGGTCTTTTTTTTGTCCTCACTATTATCCTTCCTAAGAGGGAATTTGTGATGGTCCTAACCCCATTCACTTTGTAAGCGGAAGAACTACTCACACCTTGATGGAGGTTCACAATGCTTTTTCCCTTCCAAGTGCACATTCTGTACATTCAATATGAAGGATACTACCAGCTGGAATCTTAATGAGCCAAAAGTCCACCCCCAGGATGTGCATCTGCATCACTGCCCCTCCTCAATGGGCATGTGCAATAAGCTTCCTGCTCCATTCAACCTTCCACCAAGGAATGGCAAGGCCATCCTCCATGACCAGGTCCAAACTGAGTTGCCTATGCCATAGTCAAAGCTTTATCCTTCTGTGCCACCAGAGGTGGTTCCTACCATAGCCACTTTTTATCATGTGTCTGCAAATCTCTTCTGAAGTCCATGGCAGTTTACTAAAATAAACATCTGAAAGGCTGACTATTGTAATTCTGAGGGCCATTTTTGTGATCTTTGGAATGACAAAAATGATAAAGCAAATTTGAGGAAATATATAACAAGTTCAATGTCACAATATCACAGAATATTGCCCCTTCTCCAAGGTACAATGACCTCACTGACAATATATATAGGGTCTATATTATATCATCGAATGCTTAAAAAAGTGAACGCTGATTGATCGACCTAATTTAAGTGAAAGCTTACAATCTCGAACTGTCAGATAAGCGATTTTTTTCCCAGGGGAAAAAAATCGTTGATCCAAAACACATACACACAACACAAGCACACCAAACAAACAGAAATCCACACACATACACCTAAAATCTGATACCTAACCCTACACTAAACTATGCACACACCACTAACTACCCACTTACCTTAACCCAAACCCTAACCCTAAGGTCCGTCACTATTGCACACTCACCTCACCCGCTCCCTAACCCTAACTCACTTAAATCCGCCCTAACCCTCTTGTCCACTCAATCGCACACACACCTAACCCGAGCCCTAACCCTAACTCACCTAAATCACCCTAATACTCACATCCACACAATCGCTCACTTACCTGAATCCGACCAGTAACTTTCCACCATAACATTGAAAATACCAAAGCAACAGAAACGGACAACTGAATTCTTTCCCTAAGAAAAATTTGAGTTTCTGCTGCTTCGATATTTTGCAGTTTTGCGAAAATAAGTTCGATCAATTAGCGTTCGCTTTTTTAAGCGTTCAAGGATATACTATAGACCCTATATATATGTATGGTTCCCATTCAGAAGCCTGAAAATCAAAATCCTGAAACCAAAAGCCTGAAAATTCAGAATCCTGAAAACTCAAAATCCTGAAAGCCCAAAATACTGAAAGACCAAAATCCTGAAACTCAAAATCCTGAAAACACAAATAATGCTAATATGTCACTATAAAGACACTAATATCTACCAACTGACCCTGACCCTAACCCTAACCCTAAGGTCCGTCACTATCACACTCACCTGACCCGCCTAACCCTAACTCACTTAACACGCCCCTAACCCGAATATGTGTCACTACTGCATACATGCCTAACCTGCCCTAACCCTAACTCACTTAAACCGCCCTAACCTAAAATAAAACCAACGCACACTTACCTGACCCCAACGCATGACCTAACACCACAGGGCTAAAAATAGCAAAGCCACAATGACATCAGTATGTCTATTTTGTGTTTTCAGGATTTTGAGTTTCAGGATTTTGGTCTTTCAGGATTTTGGGCTTTCAGGATTTTGAGTTTTCAGGATTCTGAATTTTCAGGCTTTTGGTTTCAGGATTTTGATTTTCAGGCTTATGATGTTTCAGGCTTCTGAATGGGAACCATATGTATATATGGATCTATGTATTTTTTTTTAAAATCACACATCACGTTTTTGTAGGGGGCACCCCCACACTGCCTGCAAATTATATATACCAGCTCTGAGATCACACCACAGTGGGGAAAAGGGTGAATTTCCTTATGCTCACTGTACCGTGATCTACATGTAGAAGCTCTGAGTGCTGTAAATCATCCATACCTGTTAACACTATGAACCATAAAAGAAAAACACTCCACCTGTTGTTGTCTAGGATGCTGAACTTGGAATCATTCTTCATTGAAGCGTGCTTCGGTGCAGTGAGATTTCATTGTATTGTACTTTCAGTTGGGTTTTGGTAATGTGTGATTTCGATAAAACATAGTAGACCTATATATATATATATATATATATATATGTGTGTGTGTGTGTGTGTGTGTGTGTGTGTATGTGTAGAGACAGAGAGAGAGAGTCAGCAGTGGTGTAGGGATACATCCACTGGGGGGATGAAGTCTCCAGTAATAGTTCTTTAATGGTGTTGTCGTAACTTTCTGATTTCACTATTTACCAGATATAATTGCATATTATTTTTCATAGTTCTGGTACTCAGAATATTGTATTGTATCTCAGACTTGTAACAGGAAAATCATCACAATCTTCTAAGCTGAAATTCTATTTGCCTGAAGATATCCCTTGGGTACTGCACCATACACATTTAGTTGCTGATGGCCCTAACTGCTTATGATAACAGAAAGGTAGATTTTCTTACAAAGAGTCTACTTTCCTTATCAAATAGCAATGCATTACGACATGGTATTACTTTATGATCCTAGCAGGCTCCATGAAAATCACACACTGCATTCTGTTTTATAAAAGTGTTGATGCTGCTCCTGGATTATTTATTTACTGACTTCATTAACAGGCTTATCGGGGGTGTGCATGGTCCCTTTTCAGAAAAGACCCAGGCAGGAGACAGCAGCACTTAAAGTGAAAGAATTTGTAGAGCACAGTTACACTGTTACGTATGTCTGGTAGCTGTTTACAGTCTTGGTAGAATTTACACAAACAGTACATATGCACTTTTGCTAGTTACAGATACAGAGAACAGTAGCTTCAGTACACAGGCTAAACAGCAGTTTCAGTAAAATACCTAAACAGAGTTAAAGTGAGGAAGTTAACAGTATTTACCAAAATGTAGAAAAATGTATTTGCTAGACAGAGTGCTGTATTGCTACAGTACATAGATAATCTTACTGTACTGCAGTACATTGTAGAAGGCTGCCTATTATTGTATCTCAGCTGTCCATTGTATTCAGGCAGTTCCAGTGACACAGAAGGATGAAGAGCTGAGTGTGATCCACATTATCTGAGTTTGATTAGTGCCTCAGGCATCTGCTGGAGTTGAAAATGCACCCCAGGGATCACTTCTGTGGCACTGCTTGACAAGGGAAAATAATTTTCTTGGGTGGCGAAAGCCAGGGAACCTTTTTGGCTAGGCTTATATAGACCCCAGGGCCGATAGCCTAGTACCTACCTATGAACCTATGAACTAAATTCAGATGCGATGGAATGTAGACTGCCTTTAGTATCAACTGACACTGTAGTGCTACATCCCAGACTGTCACAGCTGACCTGCCCAAGGGGTGTGACCTGGTACTTCCCTACTTGTTGATGTATCCAGTACTGTAGCATGTACATTGTCACCTGCAGGACACTTTTCTTTCAGACTTGTTTGAAGGCCTTGAGTGCCTGTACCTAGACCATTATTTCTTTAAAATGTATGTGCTTTTTACTCCACAGGCCCTGGAATTAACATTATGACAGTATGCCCCTCAGGCCAGGTTTGAAGAATTTGTTGTTAGGGCCTGATTCTGGGATTCCTGGGTAAAGGTTAACCTTAGGTTCTATCTGACCTAGGTAGACTACCATTCTAGTTCTTGGAATATGTAGGGCAGAAGAGGAATCATCTCTTCCATGGAATTATAGTATTGCATCTGAATGGAACTTAGGTACTACTGAAATTTTCTCCATCAGAATAGAGAAGCCATGTATCCCAATACCCTGAGGCATTCAGTGGCTGAAGTCTTCTTCTCCTGTGTCATCTCGTGGGTGAAAGTATTACACCAAGTGTCCCATCTTCTCTTATAGGGACAAAGACCTACAAGCATCTGGAGCCCAGTAGTGCCTTAAGTAATAGCTCTCTTACAGATGAGGTGAAGATTTTACTTAAGAATGTTGAAAGAAAATCAGACACATTGGCAGCAGCACATAATAAAATGTAGGATCCTATCTGCCTCCTACTATGACAGTGCCTGAAGGAAGATGTCATGAGCTCTGCTGAAAGCTAGGCTTTTGCAAAAGCCCTGGGTAGGCCAAAAAGAGTTTATTTAACATGCATGGAGATCTGCCACAAAAAGTTCTTGGTTGTCAGCAGTCCACACTTTACATGGGTGCATACTCAGCAGCTGGTTACTAGAAAGGAATGAGTAGGTAGGCATCCTTGAGATCTAAAATGATCAGGGCCTGAGGAAACAGGAGTGGTAGCAGGGCCTGCAATGTCAGCATTTTGAATCTGTTGACTTTGAGTTAAATACTGAGTTATGAAAGTTCTAGGATGGGTCTCCATGGCTCTTCCTTTCTGAGCACTGGTGTTTTGGTCCTATTATAGGGTCATAGTTTTATAGGCAAGTACTAGGGTAGCTGCTGTTATCGGTAATTTTAAACTTAGCCAATTTCCCTTTTAAAGGTGAGAATTAAATCCTATACCTTGTGCCTGTAAGGTAAACACCTTAACCATTATGCCAACCCACAACCCATAATGTACAGTTCTGATATTTCTTCAACTTTGTTGTTTTGCAACATAAACATATACTCCTTAAACATTATTATGTTCAAGCAAACCACACCCTCTCTGGATTTAAACCCCAGGACAACAGGATATCCACAACATGCACTTCAGATTATTATCAGTATGTGCCACCGACACATACATGGTAATAGGTTCTATTATCCCCAGCAGTACAAGAACAGGGGAATTAAATCCACTTCGTCTTTTGGCATGGTGGAATTCCCTTTCATTTTGGGTTACTTTATGAACTGTAGTAGTTTGTACCCCTGAGAAATGATTTGCAACATCCATCTGTGCTTTGCAATGATCTCCAAGCTGTTCAGGTACTGAGTTACCCTTTCAGTTATCTTTAAATGTGAGGATGGGAAGGGGAAGAGGGAAAGTGTCTAGGGTGCGGATTTGTTAAAGAGAGGTGGTAGAAGAAAATCCACATAGTTATCGGTGTTCTCTAGCGGTATAAGATCGTTATGGGCCCCACCAGCTTTCCCTTTTGGTCTCCCTGCCATTTCTTTTTCTTGTATTGACCATTTTACATTCACTGACCTTTTTCATTGTCTTTGATAGTAAGAATCAGGTTTAAAGAAGTAGTTCCTGTCATACATGGGCATAGGAGAGTGAAACAGTTGCTTCTCACTCTGCTTAAGCTTACATTTTCTTCCATTCACCTAAACATTTCACTAGTGGGATTCCCAAACAGCAGCTCTCTATCCAGTGGGTCACTGAGGAGCTGCACTTTGACATCCATTGGCAGGGACTGCAGGACATGTCATCATATGACTGAACTCACAGCTGCCACTCTGTATCATGCATCTACAGCATCACAACCACACTTAACTGAGTGGTTTTCCAAATAACTAACAATGTAAGAGAGTTCCAGTAACTTTATCCTCAGGTCCCCATTGGGAACCTCCCTAATCTTCTACATGACTTGATCCAGTAGAACAATTTCATAATTGGTTCTGTTTGCCTGACAACTTAAGGTCCTAAAAGAGTGGCAGCTGTGTATAACCACATCCCCAACCAGTCTAGCACTCTGCATTCTTGGTCACTAGAGAGATTACTGGAGGTGTGAACCACTTTGGATCTATTCCCTAGATCAATAGACATCATTGCTGGATCTGCCACAGGGTTCTTGTAGAGGAACATATGGGAATCCCTGGTCCTATACAACCTGTCATGTTTCGTAGAGGCAGGGAGAAGAGTGTCAGGTTACTTAGAGGCTGTAAAGAAAGCATCCTTTGGAGCCCTCAGAACAAGAGGAATATCCACAGGCTTAGGGGTATTAGTGCCCAATTAATCAAAATAAGTTTTTGGGCATCTGATGCCACTTACCATATAAAGTATTATTTTATCCTACAAAGAGTGTTTTACAACAGGTAAAAACAAATATCAAAAATAACAAGAACAAGAAAAAAACAGCCAAAATGTACCAAAATGAGACGAATAACCAAATCCAAGGTACCAATAGACCAGAAGCCTTTTAAAACCAATGTGCACAAAACACACAGTAAACACATAAACACAGACAATTAAAATACAGCGTTTCCGTTTCATACACTTCATCTGATGTGGTTCTGAGGTAAATTGATAGGCTAAATATCTTACTAGTGAACAGATTGACCAATAAAAACATTCAATAAAATGATTCAATAAAATGACTCATAAATACTCATAAATATTAATTGAATAAAATTGAAACCAATATAATAGGCACTTTAAAACCTATAAAAACCTGTATAAAACAACTGATTAAAAATTATTACATATTTAATTCAAGTGAGGACCATTTTGAACAGAATTATAACATTAAGTTAAAGAAAGGAACGTTAAAAGCTCCATAAGAAATAAATTTCACCAGCTTAGAAATTAATGTAAAGCAATACTTTGGCTTCCTCTAGTGGTCAAAATTGAAAATTGCAGGCCTGATGCAATGCATACTGTTAGAATCTATTAAAAACATACAAACTTAAATGCATGCAAAAGTTTTTTTTTTATTTTATTTTATAACTTTGCTGTCCTTAATTTTAAAAGGGGTACAATGGAAGTGCTCTCATTCAAGCCTGGAGAAGAGGTGGCTTGTAATGTTTTCTGCCACCAAAGTTCTTTATATTCCATTCTCTCTTCCCATTGTCCCCCTCTAGCTTCTTTTTTAATACTTTCTAAAACAAAAAATGTATAACTAGAACTGACACAGGTTAATGAATGTTTAAAAAGGGTGTTTGTTTCCTTTTTGTTCTGTATGTCATAATAGTACTCGTATATCCTTCTTTTTAATTTACATTCGGTTTTACCTACGTAAATGGAGTGACATACCTCACACAATGCTAAATAAATAAGTCCATTTCATTCACAGTTAAAACAGTCATTACTAGTTAAAATCACATTTCTACTATTTAAACTTATTTTTTCTTTATTGATTATATATCTGCATTGTAAACACTGTCCACATTTGTAAGTGCCCAACTTCTTTCTAATATTTGCCTGTTTTCTATCATTTTCTAATGCATTTTTCAAGTTTTGGGAATTTTTATACACAAATTTCAGTTCCATGTTGGATATTTTTTCCAGGTCCGTGAGACTAACAATTTTTTCCCACTCACCTTTAATAATGTTCCTTACTATAACACTGCAAGCATTATATTCCACCACCATTGCTTTACTGTATTCATCCATTTGAGGGGGGTCATTCCTAGTGTTGCCCACAAGTGGTTGTCCCAGATCACTCCTACCTTCCTGCACCTGTTTTATAACATCTTCCAACAAATCATTTGGGTAACCTCTAGCAGAAAACAATCCTTTAAGAAAGTTACATTCCTTCATAAACTCTTTTGTATCAGAGGTCATTCGACCTGCCCTTACATACTGACCCTTCACAATGTTTTTTCTTGAAGTGATAGGGATGTGCACTGTTATAATGCAAATATGAATTAGTGAAGGTGCTTTTCCTATGCACCCTTGAGTTAAACATGTTGTTTTCTTTATAAATTTCAATGTCCAAATATTGTAATCTTTCATTAGAAACATGATAGGTGAACTTAAGAAATGGGGTAGTTTTGTTTAAGAAATCAACAAATTCCTGTATTTTGTTCTTATCATCTACCCAAAAGACACAGGTGTCGTCCAGGAACCTCCTATAAAAATTCCAACAGTTCTTGTAAATAGAGTCTATAACATATTTTTCCTCCCATTTAGCAAGAATTAGGTTGACATAGGTGGGCGCACATGCTGCGCCCATCACTACCCCTCTAACTTGATGGTACAATTCCCATTTGAAATAAATTAAATTGTATGTTAGAACTAACTCCATCAAGTTGAGGCAAACCAACCTATCATTCTGGGACATTTCAACCTCCTCATAGAGGATTTCTTCTAACATCTGCATTCCTTCGAAATGGGGTATGCTTGTGAATAGATCAATAACATCAATCGTAATAAAAGTTAACTCTCCCTTAAATAAACCTCTGTTGACATTGAGGGCAAAATGAATGAAATTTTAATGCATACAGATAAATATGAAAGTGTTTCGAGAAATGAAATTAACATCTCATACAGTAGAATAGATGGAGCCCTTATAGACATGCTGTTGGAGGGTTTACTAGATGCTAACACCTACAATTATTTAAAAGTGGACAAACCTAAGGTCCCTACGATCTTTGGAATACCCAATTTACACAAAAATGAAATGGACCTTCCACTGAGACCTGTTGTCGCAGCTGATGGGTCCAGCCAAGTCTCAGTTATTTCCAGGATGTCTAGTGAATGTATTTGTATTTGTAACCAGATGTGTAACTCAGTCACCTTGTTGCAAACACTTCTAGCATATTTGTGAAACAGTTTTATGCCTGGGTAAAAAGTAGAGAGAGAGAGACATTGAAGGGTTCATTTAGCTACATTTGGTTGTAATTAGGTGGCAGCTGCCTAGGGTGCAGTGCTGTCTGGGGGACCCACACATACAAATACTAATGAAAACAACAAGCATTTCCATTCCTATAAATATTAATTTAAAAAAAAACTTCCTGCTCAGCATTTCATTTACAACACTAATCTGTTCCAGCTGTTTGATTAATCTGTTCCAGGCTCCAGCATTCAAACTTTTCCAGCATTCACTCTCTTACTGGTTAGAGCAGGTTGACATGCAAAGCAAATGAAGCCAGGAAATTGGCACGTGATTTAACTCCATGTGAACACCAAACTTTTAAACATTAGAATGGGAGGTTTTTTTCACATTAACAGCAGAAGAATTTTTACATTACACAGCAAGTAGCAATAATGTTGAGCCAAGATAACAGGTGTCAAAATTAAATGCCATGGAACAACTAGTCACCATCCCCACAAGAGGAGAAAACATACTTGATCTCATCATCACGAACATGGGAGCACAATGTTCAACACCGGAAGTATACCCCTCACTGGTGAGATCAGATCACAAACTAATCTCGCTGGAGGTCCTCATCCCGCCCCCACCCGAAATGAAAAAGACCACAGTAAAGAACTTCTCGAAAGCCAACTTCACACTTCTAAAGACTAGTGTGGTCTCCTTTAAGGCCCCTGAGCCGGCGGTAAACATTACTCAAACCGCTGAATCACTTACAAATGCCTTCTACCAGCACCTGCAGGGCTGCATGGATCAGGCAATCCCAAGCAAAACAAAGACTCTTTGTACCAAAGGCAAGCGTCCAGTCTGGTGGACCCCAGCCATAAACAAACTCTACAACAAAAGGAGAAAGCTACTACAAGATAGAGCAAAATCCTTAAAAGGTAAGACACCGCTGATCACTATAAGTAAAAAGCTAAGAGCTCTCATAAAATCATCCAAAGCTAATTTCGAGAAAAAAATAGCTAAGGACTCTAAAGACAACCATAAGGCATTCTTTAGCTATGTCAGAAACCTAGGAGGGAACTCCCAGATATGCTCAGAATTAGTTCAAAATGATGTGAAGATTACTGATCCTACAGACATTGCCAACATACTGGCTGACAGGTTCAGTGCAAACTTCCTCCCCCCCCAAAGGAGAGATATCTATACCAAATGATTGTAGCCCCTCAAACATCTCTAATGCCCAGGTGAGAACTGCTCTCTCCAAGGCAAAGAACACAGCATCCATGGGACCTGATGGTGTCCCCGGCTGTGTGCTCCATGAACTCAATGAGGAATTAGACCCACAGTTAGGACAGCTGTTTAATCTTAGTCTCACCTCTGGATACGTACCCAGGGAGTGGCGCACAGCGACTGTGGTCCCACTCCACAAAGGCGGTGCCTCCAATGACCCTGGAAATTACCGTCCCATTAGCTTGACAAGCCTTATCTGCAAAGCCATGGAGAGGATCATAATGGATCTCATAAATAAAGACATAGGGAATTTGCAGACTTTGGATCAAACCCAGTTTGGCTTTGTCAAAGGCAGATCATGCCTTTTAAACTTGGTTGACTTTTTCGAAACAGTCACCAAGGCCATTGACGAGGGAAAGGGAGTCCATACAGCCTACCTAGACCTGGCGAAGGCGTTCGATACAATACCCCACTCGGGTATCATTGAAAAACTCATCAACTTAAATGTAAACCCATACATTACAAGATGGGTTGCAAACTGGCTGAGTGACAGAACCCACAGGGTCAGAGTTGCTGGCGCCATGTCAGACTCAAAGCCTGTCACAAGTGGTGTCCCACAGGGCTCAGTCCTGGGCCCACTCTTGTTTGGCATCTACTTTTCTGAAGTACAAGCAAACACAGGTGGGTTATGGCTGACAAAGTTTGCAGATGACTGCAAACTGGGCGCCGTAGTTGAAAACACATCCGACACAGATATCCTTCAGAAGGGTCTCACAGAAACGGATAACTGGTGCCAGAGCCATGGCCTAAAGTTAAATGCCAAGAAATGCATAGTCATACCCTTCGGGAAAAATAAGGTTACCCCTAGCTACCATATAGGTGGCAATCCCCTGATCACAGAAGAAGTTATCAGGGACCTGGGAACCCAGGTTGACAGTAGCCTTTCATTTGACACTCATATTGCTAAAGTAGTTAGGAAGACCTTCTACATTGCCCACCTTATCATGAAGGGTTTCACATCTAGATCAAGGGAAGTCATAGTCTCCCTATACTCATCAATCATCAGACCTATGATCGAGTACAATGCCCCATTCGGAATGTATCTGACCCGACACTTGCAGCAGCTGGAGAGGCCACAAAAGTTCCTCATTAAAAGGATAAAGGGTCTCAAAAATCTGTCTTATGCTGCCCAACTGAAAGAACTCCAGTTATATTCAGTTGCTTACCGCTTGCTCAGAGGTGACCTATGCCTGACATACAAGGCCATGTCATACCCAGATTTGATGAACATGCTTCATCTCAAAAAATCTAGATCCCTCAGAGCCACAAGGGCGGGAGACTTAAACCTCGACACGGTTATTAATAGGATGTGCTGGAGGGATAGATTCATCACCCAAAGACTCCCTATGCTGTGGAACAAAATCCCGGTTTATGTGAGGCAGAGCACCTCGCTGGCCTTGTTCAAGAGGAATCTTGACCAATGGATGGGAGATCGCAGATACACCCCAGGGGTTATGTCAGTGTCACTGCTCGACAGAGGCACAGCAAAATAATGGGCATAGTTTCTCCAAACTAAAGGGGTGGCGTAAGCCACAAAACTATAGGCTAGGCTTATAAATGCCCTCGGGCAGATAGCCTAGTATGAACCTATGAACCTATGGTGTGTGTGTGTGTGTGTGTGTGTGTGTGTGTGTGTGTGTGTGTGTGTGTGTGTGTGTGTGTGTGTATGTGTGAAATGCCCCAGTTAGAAAAGACTGTCTAATTAAATGACCTGCTTAGGGTCACACAAATTCAAATCCTGCACCTTATCTACAGAAGGAAATAACTTTAATCCCCACACCACCTGCCAGACCTCCATTAACTTCATTTTTTCCTTAGGTAACTCACAGAGAATTACAGTTAGTCAATGTTAGGCATTAGACTCTCATAGTTTTTGTGGTTCAGAAAACTCATATTGATGCAAAGCTTGTTGTTCTATTAAGTGATTTAGAGTAGTCTGCTCCATTTTTCTCAAGTGTCCAGATTTTTGCAGAATGTCCAGATTTTTGCCTGACATTTTTGTTTTGTTTCTCATAATATTTATGGCTTTCTGACAAATCATTGAGGATGGAAGCATCTAAATAATGACAGACATTTGAGTTTCAGACTTCACAGCCTTCAGAAAATGATGCTAATGCATTTATTCAAGTGACATTCTAAGTTTTTAAGAGTGATATTTAAACTGCATCCCTATTTTTGGGCTTTTGTCTTCCCATTATATTTGGCATTGTCCAGACTTCTTGAACTAAGAGATTGAGAGGTATGGTGTGCTTTTATCTGCCTCCAGTTTTGCAGACCATCTCTGATTTTATCTTATATTTATGCCCTCTCCTTGAGCAAGTGACTTTGTAGATAACAGGAGCATCATCACATGAGCCATATACTTTGGATGCGATCTTTGGTTTTCTTAATGTTGACGATCAGTTTATTATTTAGTTGTGAATAAATTGGACTGCATGAAGTCTATGAGTTTAATGTTAATATTTTAAATATGAGCACATGTTTATTTTAACTTGTTTTTTGCAGGCACACAAGTGTAAAATACACTGTGTTTGGGCTACAGCAGTTTGTTTAGCACTTAATGTAGATGAGTAAGGCTATGAGCAGTTAAAGAGCTGCTTCCTGTAAAACATGGGTTGATTCATTCACTCTTCATTTGTTTTCCATGTGACTCTGCCAAGATACTTCAAGAGACAGTATTCCTGGGCTGTTCCTGAAAAGGGACACTTGTGTCCAGCAGTCTTTCCCAGTCTGTTAGCAAATGCATTGTACATTTGTCTTTGTAATTCCTGTACCCTTCACATTGCTAATTGGTACTTCATTATGTGCTACTTGAGTATGAATCCCAGCATATTTCTTGTAATTTTATGGGTTGCCAGATACATTTTCACTAAATAAGTTTCAAGGAAAGAGAAATTCACTGTTTCTTGTACTAAGAATGTTTTCATTGTGACATTGTTTTGTTTAAAAAGTGGCTGTCAGTGTTTTTTTTTCCTGAAAAAATTGAACTAAGAAATTTTAAATGAAATCCAAATCACCGTGATAACTGTAAAAGCAAAATTGACAATAGTATGTAGATTGATAGGTCTGAATAATGTTTAAGGTAATTGGAAGAGAGAATACCAATAATGGGATATAGGCATGACTTACAGGGACCTGATTCATTACTCTGTGAAGGGGTTCATTTGTTCTGGATCTGGTTCTGACTCTGAAGGTGTATGCTGCAACAGTACAGCATTACTAGCCATCCATGTAGGACAGACCTGTACTGGGTGATGTCATGGGGAAAGTGATTCTTTATGACAGAGAAGACATAGGCAGGTCAAAGATGAAATGAAGGTGTCCTGCAAGCATGTAAGCCCCCCACAAAAATTGTATGTTATATGCAGTAATATTTATGATTTTTGTATGACTTTTGGGTTATTGAAAAAAGCTGCTGCAGCATTTATATTGCCTGCAATTGCTTTGCTTTATTCATTGCATTAAAGAATTAATTAATTCATTAATAGGCTTAGGTTATGTAATAGAGTTCTAAGCAGGTTGCACTTTAGTAATACATATTTTGCTGTTCCTTCTTTACAACTTCTAGCAAGTGCAAAGGAGTTAACATTTTTCATGTCAGATAGTCTGTATGATTTACAGTGATCAGAGACTTCTAATCTTTAGCAACCATTATGGAATCATTTGTTGTTGTTTGTCTTTCGGCTTTTTCCCGGTAAGGGATCGCCACAGCGGAAGTCCGGTCCGCTAATGATTGGCAGTAGATTTTTACGAAACGCCGAGGTGCCAGCTCGATGCCCAACCTTCAACAAAGGCATGCCCATTTATGCATGCATGTCTTTCGAACGCTTCCCAGCCACGGGGAGGACATGCAGACTCCACACAGAATGCACTCCCAAGCCACGTCGAGAATCGAACGGGAGAACCTCTTGCTGTGAGGTAACAACGCTACCGCCGTACCACCACGGCATCTATTATTGTGATACAGTCTTCTTTACAAGATTGGATTGTAAAGGATTTCTGCTTTTCATTAAAAAAAAAACATTAGGGTGGCAGTTAGCACTGAGGACTAAAGCTATGATCTATTAATGATCTACTTCCTGTGGCAAAGATGCAGGGTTTGAATATGTCCATCTTCATTTGTCTTCTTTGTCTCATTGAGCAAGTCACTTAACCAAACTGTGCTTTAGAGCAATTGGTAATTTGGGCAAGTCCCCTTAACCCCTTAATGGCCTGCAGGACAGCATGCATAGTAGCTATGAATGTGTTGTCATGGTTTGCCAGCCATTCCATATTGCATAACTGATCTAGCACAGGAAATGTTATAGCACTATCACCAGCATACCATTTTATAATGTAAAATAAGCAATTTATTCTTCAGGTCAGCAGGCACTGCATTTGTAGATGAAACACTGAAATGCAAAGTTGTTTCCCAGCAGCAACCTTCTTCTTCTGTCTGCTTTTCCTAGTTAGGGGTCACCTGTCTGCTCATGAGTGGCAGTGGAGTTTTACGGTGTCAAGTTGCCAGCCTGGCCCCCAACCTTCCACAGAAGACACACACACACACACACACACACACACACACACACACACACACACACACACACACACACACTCACAGCTAGGGCCAATTTAGTGTCCAATCCACCTACAGCATGTCTTTGAGATGTGGGAGGAAACCGGAGCACCCAGAGGAAACCCACGTGACACACACACACACACACACACACTCACAGCTAGGGCCAATTTAGAGTGTCCAATCCACCTACAGCATGTCTTTGAGATGTGGGAGGAAACCGGAGCACCCAGAGGAAACCCACGTGACCACAGGGAGGTCATGCAGACTCCGCACAGAAGGCACCCCAGCCAAGGATCGAACCAGAGAACCTCTTGCTGTTTCCCAGCAGCAACCTCTGCATTAATAATAGTTTTCTTTAATGTGGAATTATTCACATGACTACTAATTCTGCAGAGATTGTGCATTATGGCTTTGCATATTGTATCATATGGCTAATATTCATATGCTGTCACTGGGAAGATAATCACAGAGACCTATTTGTGGAGGGACACCTCCCAGATCTGGGGTCCCTTTCATTTTTTTCAGGAAACCTTTTTCTTGGTACCTTCTTGTGTTTCTGAGAAGGCCTATGTTCCTTTGTAGCAAAGGAAGTGGGCTTGACCAGGTAATTCTTCTTGTAACTGGGTACATAGGTAAGAAGGATTTATCTGCAGTCCTTATTTTATTTTTTATTTTGAATTTGTTAACCAGGGTAGAGTACTGATCCCACTGGATCCATTTCAGCCTCAGCCCAGAGAAAACACAATAGATATCATGACATTATATACAGAGTAAATGACAAAATGCAATATATATACACAAAGTGAATATCATAGTGGGATTGAGGGTATAAAGACAATAGATAAATAAAATTATACACAGAGTGACTGAAAAAAACAATATATACATGCATAGAGTTGACATGCTTAAAGAATCACAATTGAAAACAGAGTCAGAACAGGGTATGTAGACAGAAGAAGGGGTTGAAAAAGTTAGGTTATATAACCAGAGAAACAGCAGTTGAATTTTCCTAGAGAATTGAAATGTGCTTTTATTTGAGAATGGAAAATGGGGTAAGAGGAATGATCTTTACGACAAGAAGTAGGAGGTTCCCACAGTTTGGTACCAAGGACTGAAAAAGCATGGTCTGTGCAATGAAGACTAGTTTGTGGAGATTTGAGGAGAGGACATGAATGGTTAAGATGTGTAAGGCTGTATATCCTGGTGCATCTCTGAATGGTCTGGAAGCTGGTGGTGAGAAGGTGTCATTCTTGATAAGTTTATGTAGTTGAGAGGCGAGTCGAAAGTCAGCATGCCATTTCACAAACAGGTAGCCAATTAGCTTTTTCAATGGTTTTGCAGTGGTGTTCTTTTTCTTGGGGAGACAGTGATGAATCTGCAAATGGCATTTGAAATTGATTGAATGGTGGATGTATTCCTTTTAGATACTGCAACAATCAGTGTGAGACAATATTTTAGCTGAGCCAGTCTGATACATTTAACAATAGCATTTCTACAGGGTTTATCTAGAAAAGGGAAGAACATATTAGCCCAGAAGAGGACAGTGTTGATTTTTTTTGTGTGCAGTCCAGGTGCAGTTAGAAATTTAGGAAGGGGTCCATCCAAAACCGTAGGTATTTGAGTGAAGTTATATTTTCAATAGTGCTGTTAAACTCAAGGATTTTCAAGGCCTTCATAGTCTTATCCTGCTTCTGCAAGGTTTTGAATAATCTAGCTGACTTTGGTCCAAACAAAAGTCCCTGTCAAGGGGGGTATCTAAAAGCTTATCCTTGAAATCTTCTGGCAGGGGCTGGTTACGCAACCAGATGTATCTCTGAATGACTGATCCAGTAGCAGCTGCTCTGGAAGAAGCCTCAACAGCATCATAGTTGCATTTTATACTATGGATGGCCACTTGAGGGGACTGATTTACCATAGGTTCATAGGTTGGTACTAGGCTTTCGGCCCTAGGGCATATACAAGCCTAGCCATAACAATTCCTTAGATATTTCTTCCCACAATATTTACTTCTCTGGATCCCTGTCTAGCAGGGCGACTGACATGATCTTCGGGGTGAATTTCCTATCTCCCATCCAATCATCAAGGTTCCTTTTGAAGAGGGCCAAGGAGGCGCTCTGCTTGACATGTATGGGCAGTCTATTCCAGAGTATGGGGAGTCTCTGAGTCAGGAACCTATCCCTCCAGCATGTTTTGTTCATTGTGAAGACAAGGTTTAGATCCCTGGAGTGTGTGGCTCTGAGGGATTGTGATTTCTTTAAGTGGAGCATGTCCAACAGCTCAGGATTTGACATGGCCTTGTATGTTAAGCAGAGATCGCCTCTGAGTAGACAATATGCCACAGAGTATAGCTGGAGTTTTTTTAGATGGTCAGCATATGGCATCTGCTTTAGGCCTGTGATTCTTTTAGTGAGGTATTTCTGTGGCCTTTCCACCTGTTGCAGATGTCTTGTAAGGTACATACCAAATGGGGCATTATACTCTATAATGGGTCTAATGAGGGATGAGTACAGTGGGACAATGACCTCCTTTTTTCTGGATGAAAAGCCCTTAGTGATGAGGTGTGCCACATAGAAGGATTTCCTGACTGTTGTGGCGATGTGGTTATTGAAAGTGAGACCACTGTCCACCTGTGTCCCTAAGTCTCTCATCACACTTTCGATGTTTAGTGTACTGCCACCTATGTGGTAATTCATGAGTATATGTTTTTTTCCAAATCGAAAGTGAGACCACTGTCCACCTGTGTCCCTAAGTCTCTCATCACACTTTTGATGTTTAGTGTACTGCCACCTATGTAGTAATTCATGGTTATATGTTTTTTCCAAAGGGGATAACTATACATTTCTTGGCATTAAGCTTGAGCCCATGGCTCTGGCACCAGGCATCTGTTTCTGTAAGGCCCTTTTGTAGAATATCCACATCATTTGGGGATTCAATAATGGCTCCCAGTTTGCAGTCATCTGCGAACTTTGTTAGCCAGAGTCCCTTAGCGTTGGCCTGTACTTCAGAGAAGTAGATGCCAAACAAGAGTGGTCCCAGGACTGAATCCTGAGGTACTCCACTTGTCACTTGTCTGGATCTGTATTTGGAGTCAGCTACTTTTACAGTCTGGGTTCTGTCAGTAAGCCAGTTGGCAACCCATCGAGTGATGTAGGGATTTATGCCCAGCTTAGTAAGTTTATCTATGATTCTAGAGTGGGGGATGATGTTGAAGGCCTTGGCGAGGTCCAGATAGGATGTGTGGACCACCTTACCCTCAATCACAGCTCTGGAGACTGATTCGAAGAAGTCAATCAGATTCAGGAGACAAGATCGGCCCTTCACAAACTCAAACTGGGTGGGGTCCAGTGTTTGAAGATTGCCAATGTCTTTGTTTATAAGTTCCATGATAAAGCATTCCATGCCCTTGCAGATCAGGCTTGTCAAACTGATGGGACGGTAGTTCCCAAGATCCAAGGTGGATCCCCCCTTGTGGAGTGGGATAACTGTAACTGTGCGCCACTCAGTGGGCATGAAGCCTGAGGTGAGGCTATAATTAAACATGACACTTAGGTGAGGTACCAGTTCATTTTGTAGTTCGTGTAGTTCACAGCCTGGGATGTTATCTGGTCCCATGGATGCTGTATTCTTAGCTTTGGAGAGTGCGGTTTCTACCTGTGTGGCCATGATTACCGGAATTTGGCAATCTTTTGGTATTGAGATGGTCCCTTTAGGGGGTGAGAGGGGGGTGAAATTGGCACTAAATCGATCTGCCAGGATATTGGCAATATCCTTGGGATCAGTATATTTAATGCCATTCTGTTGTAGCTCAGAGCAGATCTGAGCATTGCCATTTAGATTCTTGACATAACTATAGAATGCCTTGTGGCTGTCTTTGGAATCTTTGGCAATTTTATTTCCGTAACTAGCTTTTGAGGATTTTATGAGGGATCTCAACTTCTTACTGAGGCTGGTGAGGGAGTTTTTTGCATCCTGGGATTTTCCTCTTTTCTACAACAGTTTCTTCCTTCTGTTGTATAGTTTGTTTATAGCAGGGGACCACCAGATTGGCTTCCTTTTTTTGGAGAAGAGCATCTTGGTTCTATTTGGGATGGCACGATTCATGCACGAGTGGATGTGCTCATACAGTGCCTTAGTGTAGGATTCTGCAGTCGAATTTTCAGATCCCATCTGCATAGGTGTCATGAAGTTTGTCACTTCTGACTTCAGTAGCATGAAGTTGGCTTTGGAGAAGTTTTTTAAGGAGGTTTCCTTACTGGGGGGTGGGGGTGGGATATGGATGTCAAGGGTGATTTGCTTATGGTCAGACCTGACCAATGAAGGGGTGACCACTGGTGTGGAGCATCTATCTCCCATGTTGGTAATGACCAGGTCTAGGATATTGGAGCCCCTGATGGGACAATGGATTAGTTGATCCAGACATTGGAAATTTATGAATTCCAAGAACCGTTGGGAAAAGGAGTTGGTACCCGAGTAGTTTTCCCAGTTAATGGCAGGGTAGTTGAAATCACCCAGTATTAGGCTGTTTGGTTGTATCTTAATATTTTCCAGTATGTTTAGAAAGGTGTATTGAGAATCTTGGTGCATGGTGGGGGATCTGTAGCAAGCTAAGGACAAACTTTGTTGCTAGGAATCTATGGTTGACATGTCTGCTATGGCCTTGTTCAGAGTAAGGATAGATAAGAGGTATTTGGTCACCTGAGTCTGATAATTAATGGCCCTGAAGACTAAGGTAGCAGAAGTATAGACATTTTTTCCCCACCTCTCCATAGCCCCAGTGTCCTTGTCTGATGGTAGGGCATTAGAATTTGGCAGTAGCGTAGAAGGTTTGTCTGATGCTAAGGAAACAGCAGAAGGGCCAGCTACAGGATTCTTTAAAAAATGAATTTTAGATCTGGAACCTTGTCAAAACAGTCTGGCCTCTTGGGAGCTAGGGGCTTAGAGTCAGGAGCTTTGGACAAGGATGTGAAAGCATCCAAAAAGGCCTCCAGGACTGGAGGGACATGGGACAAGGCTGAAGTGCCTAGCTCTAACAGACTGTAGAATCTCTTTTGGTCATCAGAGATTTGATTAGACTCCCACTCAGAATGTCTCATTGTATTTATTATGGTCTCTCCAAAAAATATCTCCTCTGCAGAGGAATCAGGAGAGAGGGAATCCTCATCATCTAAGGGTACCTGGTTAGGAGAGTGGATTTGAGAGGATTAAGCTAAGGAATGGTCATCAGAATCTGAGGCCTCCTCCTCAGAAGAAGATGATTCCACAGTAATCTTTTATAGGGTGGTTGGAGGAGCTGAAAAGGAAAGAGGTTTAAGAGCAATAATGGCCTTAAACAGGCCCTGAGAAAAGTCCATCCACTTCTTCTCCCTGGAAGGGAGAGGACAATAAGCATGTTTAGAATTTTGTTGCTTTTTCTTTGTGGTGATGTCTGCCTGAATCAAGTGAGGAGGCTCCAATCCCTGATGTACTTCAATCACCTTTTCAGGAAACTCTTTCCATACTAAAATTTGCAGGATACCTTCTGGTCCTTCTGATATAATGATCTGTGGTTTCCACTTCTCAGTTGTACTAGCAGTCCCTTTAGATGTGCAGTCCTCTGATGCCAACCCAGCCTACAACATGGTCATGTTAGAAGGAGCCTGAGGTACAGTTGGAGATACAGCATGTTCTGTAATGGCTGTGGTTACATTAGAATCAGACTAGGCAGACTGCATCTCAGGCCTCGGCCTTTTCAGTTTTTTTCTTAGGAGCAGAAGGTACATCAGTTGTGGAGGGATCCACCATCTTAGACTGAGCCAAATGCTTCAGTTATTGGATCTCTAAAAATATGTTCAATAAAGACAAATGGGAAATGCCTTGGGACCAAAGGACTGGAAAATGAAATAGGATTTGTAATCATGTTCTCTGCCTAAGCAGAAAAGACACTGGTATGGAAGTCTTTGTAGGATATCACCTGCTGCATTCACACTTCCCCTCCTAGCTGACATCTAACAAAATCACAGCAAAACAATTTAAACAAGAAGGAAGGTTTCCCAACAGGGCAATTTTCTGAATCTAAGAAGACTCACAGTAGAAACAGCCATGCGAAGATCAGACCGACGGGTGTGAGAACTACATTTGTGCTGGCAGCAAGATAGTCTGAGTAACTATGTTCATTCATTTGCTTATATGCCCCTGTGCTTGCAAGCTGAGGTTATACATCAGACGTTTGCTTCTGGGAAGGTTTAGGCTTTGGTATACTGCCAGACATCAGCAGTGGAAAATCCATCTGTTTGGAATAGTACAACAGTGATTTCAGTCAGGACATCTGTACCAGCTTAATGAACTCATGCACCATCTTAGCTAAAACCTTGGCCAATTCAGCACATCACATGTAAGGAGGACTCTTTCTGCTCTGGATTATGCTTTCAGAAATAAAAGAGGTAGATGAATAGACTGCTTTAAGGATAGTTCTTTAGACCATTTTTGGGAGGAAATAAGGGTGAGTCTTAAAGGGCATTCTTTCTTTGTCAAAGCCCACATAGGTCCACAACAAATAAAGGCCCACAGCCAGACATCATGTGGACAGAAGAAGTGGCCACCAAGAAAAGCATTTTCTAAGAGGCAAACTCCAGATCCACTGAAACAGATGGTACAGCAAGCCTGTCATTCATAAAGTTTAATTCCCAATTGGGTGAAGGGTGCTTCAAAAGCAGATAATGCATGCAATCTCATTTCAGAATTGCTCTGCCATTCATTGCTAGACCACTACTGCCCACCTCAGGACTGTGATGGGGAAAAAAAGATGTCTAGTAAATGTGCAGTGCTCGTAGCATAACTAAGATCCAACTCATATAGGAGTGATAGATATGTCAAGATCGCTAGAAACCAAATGAGGTGGTACAGAATGCATCATACATAGATGCAGCATCTCTTCCAGCTTCCCTACATATGAATGGTTTATATTTTGCTGAGCACTAAACCCCAAACTCATTTCTCTGATATTGGTATCCCAACAACTATGTTTGCACTTATTACAGTAAAACTGCAAGATCACAATACGTGTTGTCTGTTATCACTTGTAGAGTGCTTCACCTTTCCCCCATGGTTATTTAGTTATGAAGTCATATATTTACACAGGACAGCTACAAATATTTGTAGTCCCCCAGAGGGAGGTGCAGAGAGCTTGTCCTCCTTTAAAAATAAGATTTTTTTGCTTTAGTTACGGAAGGTGTTTTTTGATTTATTTATTTTATTTATTTATTCGTTGACATTTACTTACCAGGATATTCCGAATGGACTCACTGTCAGTGGAGGCCTGAGAAGAAAAGCTCCACAAGTAGCAGAATCAACAATTTAAGAAACAATAGCAACAACATGACTGAATCACCTAGAGCCATATTTTACACTGTCGAGTGGCTAGCCCTGGCATGGCATGCAGTCTGTGATCCGTGTTCTCTTATCTTGAGGATACTGTGCATCACAGTAGATGCCCACAATGATGGGTCTGTGAAACTCTTCCCCTTATATGGCACCATGTAAAGTCTGTGCTGCTGTCCACAGCTCCATTTATTGGTGAGTTTTGAGATGGAAAAACTCAGGATGTTTTTCTGAGGTGGGAGGAACCCCACAGAGACACAGAGAAAACATGCAAACTCCAAACAGGCATAGGTCAGGATCAAACCTTGTACCTTGGAGGCAAAGACCTTAACCATTATGCCAACTGGTCTCTCTAAGTTGCAATAGCAAAGAATAAGGTATCAGAGACATTCTACCAATTTCTGGAAAGTGACTCAGTAGGTGGTGCAAAGAAACTATATCAGGTAGCAAGGTAAAGACAGAAACATAAAGAAGATAGTCAGACACCCTTCATAAGGGATGCCAGCAGCAACCTGCTCACCAGTCCACAGGACATCAAAGGAATATGGAAGGAGTACTTCCAGCAGCTTCTGAACGAAGAAAGCTGTACTGCCCCAGACACAGCCTATGATGAGAAGAAGAGGAGCCCACCCTAGAAGAAGTAAGAGCAACACTAAGGAAAATGAAGTCTGAGAAAGCAGTGGGCTGAGATGAGGTCACAGCAGATATGATAAAGATGTTGGGTGAGATAGGGGAGGAATGGATCCTGAAGGTACTCATAGCAGTGTGGACAGAAAGGCAAATCCCGGATGACTGGAGAATAAGCTTACTCATGCCAGTGTACAAGAACAAAGGGGACATCCACAACTGTGGGCAGTACAGAGCCATCAAACTCCTGTCACATTGCATGAAAGTTCTGGAGAGGATGATTGATAAACGGATACACAGAGTAGTAGAATTTAAGACAGGAGATGAGCAGTTTGGATTCAGATCAGGATGCAGCACAACTGACCTGATGTTTGCAGTGAGACAGATAATTGAAAAGAAGCTAGATGAGGAAAGAGTTCAACTGGGCATTCCTAGACTTGGAGAAAGCATATGACAAGGTCCCAAGAAAGCTGATCTGGGCAGTACTACGGTGGTTCGAAGTTCCAGAAACATTGGTAGAATTAGTGCAGGCTATGTACAAGGACCAATGACTCAAGTACAAACAATGTTCGGCCTCACAGAGGGTTTCCCAGTGAGAGCAGGTGTACACCAGGGTTCACCTCTTCATACTGGTGATGGACTACATTCGCAAACAGGTTGGAAGGGACAGATCAACAAAGTTACTGTATGCAGACAATGTGGCATTACAGGTAGACTTTGAGGAAGAACTTCAGCAGAGGATAGGGGAATGGAATGCAAAACTGAAGGCACATGGGATGAAACTAAGTACAAATAAGACAGTGGTAATGGCAGCAAACTGGGGAATCAGATGAAGCTGAGAACTGAGATAGAAGGGAAGATAGTGGAACAGGTAAATAGCTTCAGGTATCTGGGAGGGGTGATTGAGGAGAAGGGAAGTCTGAATGAAGAGGTCAAAGCTACAATCAGAGGGGCTGCAGCCAACTGGCATAGAGTCCCAGGTGTAGTCTATGACAGAAGAATGCCAAAGAAGCTGAAAAGTAAGGTGTACAAGACAGTGGGGTGACAAGTATTACTGTATGGCACAGAAACCTGGGCAGTAAGGGCAGAGCAGATGAAGAAGCTAGAGGTGATGGAAATGAAGTGCCTGAAAAGGGTGATAGGATGCACACTGTAGGACAGATGAAGAAATGAGCACATAAGAGCAGAAGCTAAAGTAGCTCCAATTGCAAAAAACATCAAAGAGAACAATTACGGGGGTTTGGACACATGCAGAAAAGCAGAAGACAATCTGGTGAAGAAGAGGGACAGACAGGAAGATGGTAAGAGGAATGAGGACGTCCAGCAAAGAGGTGGATGGGTTGTGTGAAAGAAGGTCTGCTTCAGTCAGGCATGAGTGTTGAAGAAGGTAGGAGTGTAGCACTGAATCGAGAGAGATAGCGACAGTTAACATGATACCCCGACCCCATATAGAAAATGGGAAAAAGGGGGCTGAAGATGAGGATGAGATGATGAGTAACAAATCCATGTTTAGTATAGTTCAAAGACATGTAGGTTTGAGTTAGACCTGACTGACAAAGGTACTGAATTCAGATTTTTAGTTACAGAGTAGGAGCAAAGGCTGAGTCCAGGAGATGTTCTTTTGGTTTATAGATGGAGATAAGTTGCTTAACATCTGAATAGAGAGGTCTGTTATGGTGGTAACTAAGGAGACTGGATTAAAAGGTGGGGCAAGCAGAAGGTTTTTTGCATTATGTTATGTGCAGTAAGTTAGGTGATCATAGGACCATAGATGGTTACTAGTCTAACAGCCCCAGGGCCCTTATAAGCCTAGCCAAGTTCAATCCATGTTCCCAAGGGTGTCTGTTTCGAGCAGACACTAAAATCAGCACCTATTGCCCCTGTCCCCAAGACGGACACAGGTGGAACCCCTGGTTGAATTTCCAGTTACCCATCCAATTGTCCAAATTGGGCTTAAATAGGGCCAACAAGGGGCTTTGTTTAACATGAATAAAAAAGCTTATTCCAAAGGTGGGGCAACCTCTGTGAGACAAATCTGTCTCTTCAGCAAGTTCTGTTGATGTCATATACCAGGTTAAGGTCCTTTGAGTGAGTGACCCATGTGCCATTTGACTTGTGACTATGCAGCATTCCCATTAAAGCTGGGTCAGAGATTGCTCTATATGCAAGGTACAGGTCACCTCTGAGCAGTCTGTATGACACAGAGTAAAGTGACAATGATTTCAGTCTATCCGCATAAGACAGATCTTGTAGACCCTGAATTTTCTTTGTAAGAAACCTTTGTGGTCTCTCCAATTGCTGCAGATGTTTGGAAAGGAACACACCAAAAGGAATGTTGTACTCTATTACTGGCCTAATGAGGAAAGAGTACAGGGGGGTTATAACCTCTTCTTTTCTGGAGGCAATGCCCTTACTTATGAGATGAGCAATATAAAATGCCCTTCTTACCACTGTGGAGACATGGTGTTCGAAGTTAAGGTTGCTGTCAACCTGCATGCACACATCTCTCACCACTGACTATGTGCTTAGGTTATTGCTACTTATGCGGTAGTTTGCAAGTATATCACCCCTGCTGAAGGGGATGCTAATGCATTTTTTTACACTAAGTTAAAGACCATGACTTTGGCATGAATCATTAGCCTGCATAAGACCTTCTTGCAGGATGTTGACATTGCTAGGAGATTCAATGATAGCTCCCAGTTTGCAACAAACTTTTGTCAGTCACAGTCCATTAGTTTTAACCTGTACTTCTGAGAAGTAGATTCCGAACAGTAGTGGTCCCAGAACTGATCCATGTGGAACACTACTGGTTACAGGTCTGCTGGAGGAGGTGGAGTCCTCTATTTTCACAGTATGAGTTCTATCAGTGAGCCAGTTTGCAACCCACCTGACAATATATGGGTTGATGCCCAGCTGGGTGAGTTTATCAATGATGCCTGAGTGGCAGATTATGTTAAAAGCCTTGGCTAAGTCTAGGTAGGCCGTATGCACAGATTTGCCCTTGTCTAGGGCTTTGGTGACTGTCTTGAAGTCCAAGTTTAACAGGCATGATCTCCCCTTGACAAAACCACACTGGATTGGGTCAAGCATTTGGAGATTTCCTACATATTTGTTAATAAGTTCCATGATGATTCATTCCATGGCCTTGCAGATAAGGCTATATAGTGTAATGGGTCTATAGTTCCCAGGGTCCCTGGATGCATCCACTTTGTGCAAAGGGATGACAGTAGCTGTTTTCTATTCCACTGGGGCAAAGCCAATGCTTAGGCTGTGATTGAAAAGCATGTTCAATGGTGATGCTAATTCCTGTTTTAACCCATGTAGAACACAGGCCGGGATTTTGTCTGGTCCCATAGAGGCTGTGTTTTTGGCCTTGGAGAGGGCATTTAAGACCTGCTCCTCAGAAATAATAGGCAGGGACAAGTTTTAGGTATGCTTTGGGGTATATGTGGCAGGGACAGGGGAGTGAAGTTTTCACTGAATCTGTCAGCCAGCAGGTTTGCTAAATCCAAAAGTTCTATATATGTAGTACCATTATCTACAAGTTCAGCGCAAATCTGGGCCTTACCATTGAGGTTATGGATGTAACTAAAGAATGCCTTGTGGTTATCCTTAGTTAGGGAAGCTAATCTGAATTCATAGTTAGCTTTGGAGGACTTCACTAGGAGTCTTGTTTAAGTTGAGGAGGGAGTGTTTCCAGTTTTCAGAACATTCCGTCCTACTCTTAGACAGGAATTCCTTTCTCCTGTTGTATAACCTATTGATATTAATGGCAGTTGTCCACTAGGCAGGTTTGTTTTTCTATGAAGATCTTGTTTTGGTTCTATCAGATACAGCAGAGTCAATGCAATTGTACAGGTGCTTGTATAAAACATTGGTGTATAACTCAGCATAGGTGTCTGTTCCATCAGTGGGGGAGGGGCTATGAAGCTATTTATGCCGTCAAGTGAGAGGTGGAGAAGTTTTTTAATTTAGTTGTTGCTGGGGGGGGTCTTGTATTATAGTTACTTCTAGAAAGACTGCAGACAGAAAGCCACCATTTTATTGTAAGCATTCTGTTCTTGAATTAGCCCTGTACAGTAGGCCTGGCATCTGTAACTGCCTCCTGACAGCAAAGAAGTTGTGCTCACTACTGCTTGATTTATGCTTTCCAATGCCAGATAGGATAGAAGAAAACAAGAAGGTCTGCCAGTAGACATACTGCTAGCAGGAATGTCACATTTTAGCAAACTGTGTAACACACAAAAAAATCAGCTGTACATCTGCTCTTTTTTTTTCATTTTGTTTTTACTAATGCTTTGCTTTCTTAATTTATTTTCTTCATCAGCAGGATCGGCTCTGGTGCAGGCAGAGGTGAGGTGGCACCCACCATGGTCTGCACTGGCAACAGCTGTCATTGGGCTACTGTTCCCAGGCCTGCCTCTGTGGAAGGTTAGCTGGAGGGCTCTTCATCTGAAAGTGCACAATGGTGCCATTTTGAGGCACCCAGTGGGAAGTGCAGCAGATGGTGAGGACCAAGGTGAACTGATGGCTGGATGCCCACATTGGCACCTGAGCTTGTCCATGATGTTTGACAGAAAGGTGTTTGAATTCTGTGTGTGTGTGTGTTCCCCCTCTGGATCAGTTTGATAGGCTTGCTTCATCTCTCACTGTCCCCAGTTGTAATGATCTCCATGCTTTTGTTTTACTACTCCTCACATTTGCCATGCAGTCTTCTCTGCCACCAGTTGTCCAACCTCTGTCAGTCTACCTTTCTCCAGTGTTGTCCACCTTACATGTCTGCACTACCCTGTCAGTCTTTCTCTGTAGTCTTTGTCTATCTCTGATTACTTTCTGATACTCTCATTCCTACCCACACTGTCACCTTGCTATCTTTCCCCTACTTATATATAAAAAAAAAATGAGTACATAATCACAAAAACGTATCCCCTTCTTCATGTAGACCATTCTTCCCTTCATGTTCTTTTCTGTATGTTGCTGTGCTTGCTGTTTGCCATTTCTGCCTGTTCTATCTCCCTAGTGTGCTGTGATGTCCCTTGTATTGGTTGCCTCTTGTAAACAAGTAGCAAGTATGGAACACCGATGCATGTCATTCTATTTGAGGTCACAAGATCACTCATAGGGCAGTCAGCATGGTTATGTCATTCCCACTGCTGTGAGGATTACTTATTTAGCATGGTCTTGAGCACGACCATTGTGTGCTGGCATTAATGCAAACCTAAACTCCATAAAGATTTGTTGTACTGAGTGCATTTTGCTTCTCACCACCGTACTATTAATAATTGCTTCTTTTCTGAATACTGCCATTCTCTGTTTTGGCTATGGCACAAATTGAGCCATATGGGGAATACTATCCCAGTTAACAACTTTAGTAAAGAAATAAAAATAAACAAATTATTGCATATGTACATAAATAAATAAATAAACAGGACTCCTTATTCTCCAGAACTTGTACGGTCTCCTCCATCTGTCCTGCCTCACAATGTCTTTAGTAGGTCTGAGCCCAAAACTGAATGCAGTTTAAAAGATTACCACACAACATTTTGGAAACTTAAGACTAACTGTGAGATCTCTCCATCTGGGTATGAAATGAAAATAGACTTAAGATTGTCTGCAAGATCTTTCCATTCCTGGCTGAGATGAAACTGGACTTTTACATGCCTTATAAGTGCAGACTAGCAACACGGTGGTGCTAGCTCTAAACTCTTCACTCTCCAGTTTAGTTATGAGCAGGGTTTCCCAATGTGTAGCATCTCCATATCCCATCTTTGTCCATGTGGATCTTCACTGGGTGTTCTAATTTCCGCAGAAAGGGAAAAGGAGTAAGAATAGTAAACGCCAAACCACCAAATAGAATACAAACCCACTTTATTGTAAGAATAATCTACATAAAATGCCAAAGCTTTAGACACCAGCTCTTTGTCAATGAATAGCATAGTGGACAGAAAAGTCACTTCAATACCATCCAAAAATATTAATTATATAAAATTAAAATTAACATTAACATTCATTACTTATTCTATAAAGAAGATTTCTCACCGTGAAATGAAACCCTATGTATGCAACACATATAACATCCTGCAACAAATAAATATACCTACACTCTAAAAATAAATGACATTTATAATAAATACATAAAAATAATCCTAGAAATATATATTTATATTTATAATAATCATAATATATTGTATTATAATTCATTAGATTTCTTTTTCAGGACAAGCTTAATAGTGGCTGTAGCATTAATTCCTGGATTCATATAAGCTCTATAGATATTAATCCATTTATATTCTGCAACTTCTGTATGCAAAATTTTATCAGTAACCCTAAAATCATTAAATATTGTTTGTGTCACTCCAAATGTAAATATGTGATCAGTGCCGTGCTGACTAATATGCTTACACAATGCATTAGTCGAGATTTTTCTTCATATTTCGGAATTATGCTCACACATTCTGTCTTGAGTTTCCTGTTAGTTTTTATCTACATAAAAGTTGTTATATTTCACACATTTAGCTGATAACATTTTGCAAAAGTTAAACAATGGAACATCTTTCCAGTAACAGGGAACATAAATAATTTCTCTATATTAATTAAAATCACAAAACTGACAATTATACAAGCCAGTGTACCTCTAGTTCTAACATTAGGCTGGTAACCAGTTTTCATGTTTTTAAAACATAATTGTTGTCTGTGATTCTTCTCCATCTTGTAAACAAAGTTAATGTCATTACCATATAATATCTTAAGATCGGGCGTTGAATTAATAATAGGCCAATTTTGATAAATAATATTCTTAACTTGTGTGGTGCATCTATTGAATTTTATAATATACTTAAAATCATTTTATTTAAAGCTTGTATATCATTTTATTCAGTTCTAATACTAACAGCAGAATAAAAATAAGAAAAAAAATAAGGCTTCCCTTTGTCGTTACAGTCAAGTACCACTCTTTCTTCATTTCTCAATACTTAAGTCTCATCATTTACTCTTTGTCTGAATAAACTAGTTATCTGAACAATATTATTTCAGAATTCACAGTCTTGAGTATGAAATGTATACTTCAGATTCATACTTCTAGAATATAAATTATTAGCTTGTATAGGAAGGATTCAATTGCCTGCCCAAATCAAAAAGATGTAATCTGTAAAGCACTTATATTGCATGGATTATAATTATCATTATTATACACATATGCATCTTCCCAGCCTGATAGTGATAAATTTACATAGGTACTGGCAGCAGGAGTACCCATTGTCACACCTTGTCTATGATGGTAATATTTATTATCAAATATAAATATACTATTTCACAGTCCTAGATCAAGAAGCAAACATATCATCTACTCAGACATATTTGTAAGAGAATTATCTCTAAACAGATATTCCTTACACCAAAGGTCTGGGATATGAATGTGAATAATGAATTCACATCCAGTGTGACCAGGATGATATGCATCTTTGCCCAAGTAGACAGTTTCACAAAAAAATCATTTGTGTCGTTTATATAACTAACCAAAAAAAAAAAAAGTCATGCAGAGGAGTCCCACTGTATCCAGTAAAAAAGCAGCAGGAATTTGGTTAAAATAATTCACTTTAATGTGTTTTTACATAATAATACAAGTTGTTCAGTGCTTTTGTCCCTTCTGCTCCAGAGACTTCATCAAACTTTAAACTGCTGCACCAGAAAAAAAAAACTTCAGACCACACCTGCTTGTAAAACACTACTCAAAATGTCCCAAACAAATTAGTAAGCAATTCTAACAGATTCAGGAAAGTAAAAGGTCCTTTATTATAGGTTCATAGATTAGTACTAGGCTAACTGCCTTTGTGGGCCATTTTCAGCCTAGCCAATTACCCCATGTGAGAATCAAACCCTGTACCTTATGTTTGTAAGGTAAACACCTTAACCATTATGCCATCCTCCCACCAGCTTTAACATTAGCTTGTTTAATTCCAAAATCATTATTCTCACATAAATAGTTTAATGATAAATATTCTTCACATATTCATTTATAAAATTTATTTTTAGTAATTTCATTAGAAAGAGTATAGATTTGATTTTCACACATTTTTTGAAAAAACAATAAGTAGATGACTCAGTTAGTCCAAACTAAATCTGAGTTTGTTGTTACTGGACAGTTACTATATTTTTAAAGTTAATAATTCTGATAAAAAGTCTGAGTTCAGTATTGGTTTCACTAAGATCTAGATTTTTGTGATACGCTAATTTTCTCCCATATCCCAAAGTCACAACATTATTTGATGGTACTTTAATTTGTCTTTAGGTGTATGTGTATGGTGTGTGAATATGCAAGAGTTAATTGTGCCCAGTAGTAGACTTCCATCCTTTTCAGAATTAGTATCTCTGTTTTACACCCATATCTTGCTGAGATAGGCTGTAGTTCCCTGTATTCCTGAAAGGATAAAGCAGGTATTATGGAATGAATAATGAATAAATGAATGAATAAATTAATGAGATTCTGCATTCCACATGATTCAACAAGGCGAGCTCCTGTAAATACACCCCCTTGCTTGAGGCAATCAGTTTTTAGATAGATATTTCTTTCTATTCTTAAACTCCCAGAAGTGATGTTTCCTCCATGTTTTCAGTTTATACATAACCTGTGAGCTAGTTATTGTACATTGTGATGCACAATGATCATCTCTTATGTAATTCAACTCTTGTTTCAGTAAGCAGTTAAAAAAAACACTAAAATATACAAAAACAAATACAATTTAGGATGAAATTAAATGTGCTCTCCGCTGGTATAACTAATGACACGCCCCCTTCAGCATCTTATTCACTATACCCATTAATGTTATGTCATTTCATCTACCTTTTATTATAATTGCAGTTTCCTTATTTGTTTTTTTTTTTTTTTTTTTTTTTGAAAAACACCGCTTTATGTTTATTGGCTACTGTATTTATATTCTAGAGTTGTACATACTTGATTATTGCATTTTATTGTATTCTGAGGAAGTTATTTCATCTTAAGAATGAAAGCTTAATATCCATTCAGCGTCAGTGTGCCTTTCTTTTAGTCTATTGAAGTTCTATTTTTTATAATTCTAAGTCTTCACAGTTTGCGGTTTTATTATAGTATTTCATTTCCATCCTATTCTGACTGTGTATGAACATGAGATGACTGAACCAGGCTCTAGTAGCCAAGATTTATTTGAACTTACCACATATCCAATACCACAAGAATTTAAGGAATTATTTCACACTCTAGAAGACACCACGCATCAAGTGCAAGAAGTATTACAAAGATGCAGTAATTATTTCAGTAGCCAATTACTATCGGAACAAAGGTTAGTAACCCATTCTCAACTACTGACTTCTCTTCAAGCTTCTTCCATACTGACACCTTCAGTGCAAGCACATGCTATAGAAGCAACTTCAATTCTAGCTCCCTCAATTCAAAGTCTCTCTGTAATAGCTCTCTCTGCACCGACTACTACATATTCACAAACAACCCCTCCTGTGCAACAACATGTTAATGATTTTATTTCGCAAATAGCACCTCCTGTGCTACTAAATGTTAATGACCCTAACTCTGTACCAGCATCAACTACTCTTTCACAAACCGCTTCATTTGTGCTAAGAACTGTTAATGAAGCAAATACAGAAAGATCAGCATTAAATGACAATAACCACGTCGTATCACTCATCACTAATGACTTACATAGTAATACATTCATCACAGAGTCACAAGCACCAGCTACTGACAACCTTAATGAATATGTTAACAGAACAGTTAACTTCAGTGGAATTGATGCCTGCAAAAATAATATTTTTAAACCTGAAAGGTTGCTGAAGAAATTTAAAAACATGAGTACGAAATTTTATTGCTAGACTCTTGTCTGCTTCATAACATTGTACCATAAGGTGAAGTTGCTGCTGCTGCACCACAAGAGAACCAAGATGACAACCAAAGTGACTACCAAACCAATACACGACAACCTTTTTTGTCCACTACCAACAAGACTCCATAGAGACAGCTGGTAGGTACATCAAACAGAGGAATCACAGAGACAGAGAAGTTGGGCCCAATGGAGGTGTCTCTCTTCGGGAAGGAAAATAATGACAAGGAGTTACTTCGGCAAATGAGTTTGACATCGATACTGTCAAATGGATGAGCACAGCTGTTGTTAACCTTACCAACACGTGCACATTTACCAGATCTTCTTTTAGATTTACGTATGTATACCAGGAAGCTTAATCCAAGAATATTACACAATACTGATGCAGCTACTGACTCTGATACTGAACAAAACTCACATGGGACTTACATAAACACATTAAAACCTAAATGTTTATATAACCCTGGACTCAATAATTCCCTACAAGCTTTTTTAAATGTAGGTGAAAGAGATATTAGGAAACTCTGTAAATCAGATTCATCTACTAAATGGTTTAACCTCACCAATTCAGAGAGAACAGCCCTGCATGATCTTACTAAAGATAAATCCTTACGTATCATGAGAGCAGATAAAGGCACTGGTCTTGTCCTAATGGAACAAGAACTATATATCTCTAAAATAGATTCTACATTGAATAATAATGACTTTTTCAGGCAAGTACAGATTAAAGAAGCACACAAGCAGTTAACTTCAATAGACAAAACACTTAAACAACTTGAATTGGATAATGCCATCTCGCTGGAAGAACTTAACTTCATGTCTGTACCCTCCCCCAGTTTGGGTAAATTATTTGGGATACCCAAAATACACAAGAACACATAGGACCCACCTTTTAGACATATATTTCAAATAAAAAAGCTAAAACAGAAAAAATATCTCAGTTTGTAGCTTCTGTTGTTAACCTCAGTGCAGTTCACCAGGTATTACTTAAGAGACTCTTGGGATTTTCTAAATGAATTGTTTTTACATAAGGAAGTTTTATCTGATTGTTTTTTGGTAACGTTAGACATCGAGGCATTATACACCAATATATCTCATGCTGAAGGACTGGAACTACTTAAAATATTTCTCACTAAATATACATCTTTTCCTCCACGCAAAGTTAATACTATTTGTACTCTAGTTAATACTGTCCTTACCAGCAACTTCTTTGTTTTCAATAACAAAATATACAAATAAATAAAAGGAGTTGCAATGGGTTCAAAACTAGCACCAGCTTTTGCCAACCTAGTTCTCAGTATGTGGGAATATGAACATTTATCTTCTTTACCTGGATTTCAACACATGCTTATTTAGAAACGTTATATTGATGACATATTTTTTGCATGGAATGGTAACAAAAATGAGTTAGATTTTTTATCTCTAGTTTTTTTAAAATAATATAGGTTTCCTTAATCTAATTATTTCAAGTCAGGGTCAGACTGTTAATTTTCTAGACATGAAAATTATGTTACTTCCCTCTGGTTCTAGCTTTTCAACAGTATTCAGAAAAGATACTTATAAAATCAACTTTCTGGATTTTACTAGCCAACACCCATTCTATATGAAGAAATATTTGGTTAAGGGTCAGTTTATTAGACTGTCTAGGTTGGTTAGTCATGATGAAGAATTTTTTGTGCAGTCCTCATTACTGAAACATATATTTTCCATCAGGAACTACCCTGCTTCTTTAATTGACAGCATTTGTGAAGAAGTTTCAGCAGCTAGGTATGGTAAATACCTTCCTATTCTAAAAATATGGATTCCAACCCTATATTACAGAACCTTCTCCATCTAACAGCTGTCTTAATTTCTCTATTCCTATTTGCAGGGACATGTCTGCTATTAAGGAAATTATTTTCAATAATTGGGATATTATTTCTGATTCCCCACAAATAAGTTCTGCCTTAGGAAATGCACCTACTTTTGTGTTTAAAAAGACTAGAGCTATTCGTTCATATGTGGAAAATAGAGACTCACAGTTTTTATTGCCTTCTCCTGTTATGAATAATTCCTCTATAGGTATGTGCTGTTGTGCTAAATGCATTGTTTGTCCTTTTATTTTTACAGGTGATAAGTTTACTTTTTTCATTGCAACTATACAGTTTCATTTTCTAGATATTTTCATTGCCATTCAACCTTTGTAGTTTATGCAGGTATTTGTATGTCTTGTGGATGTTGCTATGTAGGTAAAACCAAATGCAAGCTGTCAGATCACACTAAGGAGCACCTGGGGGCAATTCCAGCTTCTAATGAAAATAATGCTCTTGCAAAACATAGTATGACCTGTACACAGTTCCCTATCCCTATCCCTATCCCTACTGGTGGAGAAGGACAAAGAGTCATCTCTTCAGTTCACTATAATTATGTTTGCATTCCTAGTTAGAGTGGGTGATGGCAGTGGTAACACTCACTACCTAGACAAGCTTGTGACAAATATCTACTTTATAAAAGGTACCAAAAGGTGAAGAAAGGTTTTACACTCACTGTTGCACTTGGTGAATCCCTGCCAGAGTATGTGTCTGGTCATGTGCACTCACTAGGTTTGAGACAGGATAAAAATATTAGCAGGGTGCTCAGAGCTACATGTTGTAGACACCAAGTGATGATCACTGATGGGTAGAGAGTAATGAGCTGTCCTTTAACCGAAGCACAATGCACATGGTCAGTAGCATGATGCAAAATTTCATTACTGTGGTCAGACTTCTCACAAGTACACATGCTACTTGACCTCTCAGTCCTGGAATGAGCAGGAATGGGCTATGTAGAGTGAACAAGGGCTGTCAACATATCATTTTATAGACACAATTTGGAGATGATTATGGTAAAGTACCTCATTAGCATAATTACTGCTCTAAAATAATTTTAGCCTGATAGAAAACACAGTCACTGTTTTGCAGAAGGCCATGTTATGGCAGACAGCATTAGAAAATCCAGGCGTAATGGATATCAAGGTATGCTGCTACAGAGGAAAACTGACAGCAGGCATGACAACTAATAATGGACCTCAGGGGCACAGTGACCATACAAGTCTTCATGAAAGCAACAGACAGTGTCACAGACCAGATAGTTGTGTGGGTTATTATTGCATAAGGCATGATGAAGAACTGAAAAGCTGGCATAGGGGATAGAGCAGGACAGGCTGTAGTCCTGCTATGGCAGCTCAACCTGAAAGGACACAAGGAACAGGCAGGATGTGTTGCAGTCCTGTCTGTGGGGTTCAACCTGACATGGCACAGTGAGTAGGCAGGAGAGATTGCAGTTCTGTTGGGGGCAGTCAGTGAAACAGGGCATGGGAAACACATTCAGGCTTGGTCACTGTCTTACTAGCTAGGTGTCATAGTACTGTGCCATATGTGCATGGACAACATAATTTGGTCACTGTCCTACTGTGTAGGTGTCACAACACTGTGCCATATGCTCATAGACAACATATTTTTTTACTGGGGATATTGGACCTCCAGTACACCAGGTACTGACTGTACTATTGGCACATGTCTAAAGGACAGCAAACATGACTAACATTCTCACAGCTACTACACATTGCACACTGTCAGAACAATCACCTCATATCATCACACAGCACTGCGGCCACCATAAAGGTGATGGAGACAGTATAGAGTCAATTGACTCATGCATACATTCACTGATCCATATGTGTAACTCACAGTTGTACATGCACTGGCGTGAGGCCACAGGAATGGCAATAGCTGGAGAAGTTCAGAGCACAGGAGATGGTGGTGCAACTATAGGCCTACTGCACACATGGCATACATATCCATAAGAAGGGCATACATAGCACATGGGACCTTCCCAAACCAGGTGTGGTAAGGACTAATGCAGAAAATTAATGCAGTGGGCAGCCATAATAGGACAATAGTAGAGGTGGGTCACATGATCACCAGAATGTTCATGCACACCAGAATCAAGGACAGGAAATCACCACAGACAGGCTGACCACTGGGAATGGACAATCAGCACAGATGTGTCTCATGGAAGTATAGGAATCTCTAGTACTTTTTACATCAGAAAATGAGATAGCCATTCTAATTGGCCACGGCTTGGGTATAGGAACAGGGCTGTTGATGACTGCCTTAGTGTCTGTAATGGGTGCACTAGGTGAGGACTATCATGTGCTATACCTGTATGGTAGTGACTTGTACATGTGAATGGTTTACTCAGACAAAAACAACATATGCAATCATGGAGGTTGGGGATGGCATAATGGTTAAGATGTTTACCTCACAATCAACAGGTACAAAATTTGATTCTCACTAAGGAAAATTGGCTAGACTTAAAATGGTCCACAAAGACAGCTACTTACCTTTAAAAAGATTATTTACTTGGCTAGGCTGGTAAGGGCCCTAGGGTCATTAGCCTAGTAACCTCCTATGACCCTATGTCAACCAGTCACAGTGGGAAGGGGGATGCAACAGTAACAACCTGTACCACATGGTATGTTGTACTCATAGAATAGGAAATTGATTAGAATGAACTATGTGTCACAAGGTGGTGAGTTTCAGAAATATGGTCCAGAACTGTTGCAAATATGTTATCTGTGTCACTGAAGAATGTTCATAGGTTCATACGTAGGTACTAGGCTATCAGGGGCCTATATAAGCCCAGCCAAAAAGATTCCCTGGCTTTCACCACCCAAGAAAATTATTTTCCTATGCCCCTGTCATCCAGTGCCGCAGAAGTGATCCCCGGGGTGAATTTTCTATTTCCCATCCAGTCATCAAGATTTTTCTTAAAGAGGGCCAATGAGGAGCTTTGCTTGACATGAATGAGTAGTTTGTTCCTGGTTTCCCTCCAACCTCCTAGTCATGTGCATGGTTATTGCATCCACCACCCATGACCCTTCCAGCTATGCTAGCCTTACTGTTCTCTGATACTATGCCTCACCCCACCCGTGAAAATGATGATGCCTGTGACCTGGCCACCCCCCTGGCCTGTGTGGGTATAGTAATGTCTGAAGAACAATGTATGTTGTCAATGCACTGTACTTCTCAGTCTTGATGTATTATTGCATACATAAGTTTCATTTTGTTTGTATTGTCATAGCACATTGTTGTAAACCAGATACTCTTTCCATTCCAGAGCCATGATGTAGTGCTCATGTTTGCTAACTCCCATATTGTGTCTCTATTCACATGGTAGTGATTGACCATGTTCTCCTCATGGAGGTGATGGTATGTCAACTGTTAACAGACTCTACTGCATCTTAGAGTGCACAATGTGTACTGCTGTGATGTTACATTTATGCCTTTTACTTTATACACATCAGTTATTGATGATGACATCATGTGTTCAGCATTATTCATTCCTTTTAATATTTAGGACACTACCCTTCACTGAAGTTTGATGGAATGAGGGTTAAAACCGACAATCGTGATATGGCATTGTTGAAATGGAATGTAACTGCGGTTCATTGTTCAAGTACCCAAACCTGTGTCAGTCCATTCTAAAAATTATCACAGAACCTGCTAGCACAGGGGTGGGCAAACTTTTTGATTTGTGGGCCACATTGAGTTCTAACATTTGACAAAGGGGCCGGAACAGGAGCAGATAGATGGCATGCTTTGAAAACATCACCTCATTGGGGGAAAAATACACATCTTGGGATATGGAGAAAACATGTGCTTTAATTTCCAATGAAAATGAAGAAAAGCATTACAATAAAATCTCTGACTTCGAAATGAGTCTTTAAACACTGAAAATCAAATAAATGACCATTTTATTTTAAAGCACTGAAAGTTCTGTTATCCTTCAGGATATCACCATCACTCTCCTCCTGACTGTCTTTTTTTTCAAAAACGGTAGGAGATGCAGATGTACTTGTCCTGTTCCTTTTATTCAATTTGTTTCCCCAGTGCCAAAAGTCAACAATGACCAGTGCAAGGACGAAACAGTTGCAGCAAGTTAGTCTGTGAAGCATTATATTTTATCTGCGCGCACTGTTTATTTTAACAACGTGCGTATCACGGAGACACACACATTTTAATGGGAGCAGTGTTGCTGGTCTCCTTTTTTAGCCAGCGCATCAAAGTCTGGAGTTAGTTTTGTTGTGGCGATTCTCAGGATGGATCTGAGGTGTAGGTCTGTTAACTTGGATCTGTGGCTGGCTTTGTTGATGTTCATGACGCTGAAGGTCTGTTCACACACGAAGGTAGAGCCGAACAAAGCCAACATCATCTGCGCTTTTCGCCTTAGATTTGGAAACGCGGCATCATTGAGTGAAGCATAGAAGTAATTTAGTTTCAGAGAGCTGAACTTTTCTTTTAAGGCAGGGTCAGACTGAAGGTCAATCAGTTCGAGCTGAAGCTCCTCTGGAGCTGTTTCGGGGTCTTGTGACAGAGGAAAGGCCACCAATTGAAGTAACTTGTCAATTTTGTCGAAATCCAAAAACCAACGGCAGAATTCTCCGTGCAGTGCATCCAGTGACTCACTGTATTTCTTTACTTTTGCTCCGGCCTCTTTCAGCGTGGCTAGTCTAGGAAAATGAGTGAATGACTTGTTCAAAATCTGCCTGGAGAATAAAGCCAGCTTGGATTTGAAAGCTTTCACGTTTGTGTACATGTCATGCACAAACTGCTCCTTCCCCTGCAGTTTCACGTTGAGCTCATTCAAGTGTGAAAATACGTCCGTAGCAAACGCAAAGTCACACATCCAGCTCTTGTTGCTCAGCTCAGGAAATTCATCAGTCTACCCTGCCGCTCCAAAAACACGCCAATCTCCTCTTTGAGCTCCCACACTCGTTGAAACACTTTGCCCAAACTCAACCAGCGGACACGGGAGTGATAAAGCAGGTCCTGGTGATCCGCATCAGTTTCCTCCAGGAACGCAATGAACTGACGGTGCTGAAGTCCCCGTGCACGTATGAAGTTGACGAGTTTCACCACAGGATTCACAACATGATTCAGCTGTAACACCGATTTACATAGAGATTCCTGGTGGATGATGCAGTGGAGGAAAATGACATCCTGGTCAGGGTTTTCATCTTTCACTTTATTCTGGATTCTCCTCAGCAGGCCAACGTTTTTTCCCGTTAAATTCGGAGATCCATCTGTGGTGATGTTAACAAGCTTACTCCAGGGAAGCTTCATGTTTTCGATGGCAGCAGACACCCGTTCAAACAAGTCCTCTCCCCGTGTTTGTCCTTTCAGAGACTCCATTGTCAAAAACTCCTCCGTTATTTCAAAAGTTTCGTTGATTCCTCGGATAAAAATGAGGAGCTGAGCAGTGTCTTTGACATCGTTGCTTTCATCCAGTGCTAAAGAATAAAAAGTGAATGACTTCGCCTTTTTGTTTAATCTGCTGGTGATATCTTCATCTATTAGTTCCACACGGCGAGTCACTGTCCGCCGTGATAAACTGATTTTCTAAAATTTGTCTTTGGTCTCCGGGCACAAAATACCTGCTGTCTCTACCATACATTCTTTTAAAAACTCGCCCTCAGACAGTGGTTTGCTGGCCTTTGCTATTTTGAATGAAAGCATAAAACTGGCCTTGGTACTTGACTCTTGAATGGCAGTTTGATGGTGAAAAAAACTTTGCTGAGCCTTCAAATTAGCTGCCACCTTCTCAGCAGCAGCTTCCCGTTCTTTTGTTGAGAGCTTGCTAGCATAATTAGCGTGCTTTGTGGCAAAGTGACAGCTAATATTATACTCTTTAAAAACCGCCACAGTTTCTTGGCATATCAGGCAAACAGCAGATGATCGGTGTTCAGTGAAAAAATATTTAGTTGTCCACTCCTTATTGAACACTCGACATTCTCTGTCCACTTTCTTTTTCTTGGGTCCGCTCATCTTCATAGAGGGGCGGTGGGTCAAAGGGTAAAGTGCAAACGTGCAGTAATAGGCCTACGCTTCACCTCAACAAAGCCAATATATTTAGAGTGTGCCATCTAGTGAGGAAACATCAGAATTGCAGGGGAAATAAAACATTAACAAGGTTAATTTATTAAATTTTTTCAAGTTTGGCGGGCCGAATCAAAACGTTTAACGGGCCGCATGTGGCCCCCGGGCTGTAGTTTGCCCATGCCTGTGCTAGCACATTAGTTCCTGGGGTAATAAAGCAACTGCCTCATGTTTGCTGACAGCCCACTTCTTGTAACACGTATTAGTCCCGCCAGAGAGAGATCTACCATATTATCTTAACTGGAAGCTAGTCTCTCCCACACCCTCACACATAAACACTGTCAGTAAAGTGCAGCAACACTGCCTTACTTCAACACCAAAACATTACTCCTCCATATGCTGAGGTAATAAAGAAATATTTGTCCAAGTTTTCCTTGCTTCCTAGACATCCTATTAACTTAACTCAGATACATGGTACAAATACTAACATAGCACTCACATCTGTACCCACACCTGCTGGTACTGAGTGCTATCTATACAGCATGCCTGCATTCTTAGGGTTGCATAACCCACAGTACATCCCATGAATGTCATAGCCATTGGTAATTCCATTGTTAGATATACAGACACAACAGTTATTATGTTAGCAAAGGGCAGAGTGACAGCCACCTCTCTAGTGTAAGGATTAGTGGTATAACTAGTGCCCTTTGGTCTACGCAACACCCTAGACAAAGTTAGATGTTCTATTTGCCTATGTGAGGTGAATGATCATAGGCATTCCAGCTGGGGGGGGGGGGGTGAGATACAGAAAGATAGTGTTCAAAGAGGGCAAGGCCCTGGCATTAAGCAGTATCCTACAAACACCAAGGACGATGCCTAAATTCAAGAATAAAATAATTGATTGTAATAATTAACTAGCAAATCAGTGTCATTCTAGGGAGTCTAGTGTGTCAGCATGGGATGAAATGATCAACAGACCTGCTGACTTTAACAGGGATAACTTGTATCTTTTATCTCTTTGTTTAGGCTAAAACTTTTGCTACCTCCATAATACCTTTTTTAAACTGGATAAGCCTAAACAGCAAAATCTCCTTTATCTTGAAGGCATCAGCATTTATGTAATTACAGAAGGCTGACTCCACTGTAGTGATAACACTCCCTGCATTCCAGGGCTCAATACTGATCATGCAATCAGAGCTAAGGGCAACTGAAAGAGAGAACCTGCAGTTATTCCTAGCCCTAGCATCTCTTAACCGATGTCATAGAATACAAATCTAGAACTGGTTGAAGTCCTAGTTACACTCAATAAAGTTAATTTTCACATTGAAGCCAACTGTAGATCCACATCTACGACCAATTCAGAGCATGCAGAATACCTTAGCCAGTTAGAAACATTAACAATCAAACTAAATTCCTCTCTTATGGGTGACTTCAACTGTCTACATATAAAATGGCAGACATATTCTGCCAGCAACACATATTTAAATATGCTCAATGATTTCTAGATGTTGGCAATGCCAGTATATGTGAACAAACTACTCCTTTACCCATCAAAGGTGTTAATATTCTTGAGTTTGTCCTCAAAATCATTTCCATAATTGCAGCGCATTGCTTGTTACCCCTTCCCTATAGGATCATGGGTTCATAGGCCCTAAAGCCCTTACAAGCCTAGCCATATTTCTCCCGAGTTGCCCCAATTGTCAGTGGTTAGGTAATTGAAGTTCACAAAGGTAAAGGTCTATGGTAGTTAATACTGACTTCTTTTGTCTGGGAAGGACATGGGCACCATGTCAGGAGTGAATTTGCGGTTACCCATCTATTGATCTAGGTTGCGTTTGAAGAGGGTCAGGGAGGGGCTCTGTTTCATGTGAATTGAAAGCTTATTCCAAGAGAAGTAGCAGTGTCTGGGAGATGTAGCTATCTCTCCAGCATGACCTGTTCATGTCAGAGGCTAGGTTAAGACTCCTGGAGCAAGTGACCCTCCTGCAGTTTGATTTATAAATGTGTAGCATTTCCATCAGGGCTGGGTCAGAGACTACCCTGTAAGCTAGGCACAGGTCACCCCTTAGCAATCTGTAGGAGACAGAATACAGTGACAGGGCTTTCAGTCTTTCCACATAAGACTTGTTTTGTGTGCCCTGTAATTTCCTGGTGAGATCCATCTGTAATCTCTCCAATTGTTGCGGGTGTCTGGTGAGGTACATGCAGAAGGGAGCTTTGTACTCAATTATTGGTATGATGAGGGCCAAGTATAATGGAATCATCCTTAGCTCTAGATGCAATGCCTTTACTTATAAGATGTACAACATAGAAGGATTTCCTTACTAGTGTGGATACATGGTGGTCATTGTTTAGAATGCTGTCAACCTGAGTACCTAGATCACTTACCACTGGGTCTAAGCTTAGGGGGTGCTGTCTATAATGTAATTAGCATGGAGTCCAGGTTTCCCACATGGAATAACAATGCATTTTTTGCATTTAGCTTTAATCTGTGGCTGTGGTACCAATCATTTGTCTGCATTAACCCTGTCTGCAGTATATTAACATCCTTGGGGGACTAAATGAATGCTCACAATTTGCAATTGTCAGCAAACTTGGTCAGCCACAGGCCATCCAAGTTTGCCTGGACTTCTGAAAAATAAATTCTGAACAGTAAGGGGCCCAGAACAGAACCCTGTGGTATGCCTCTGGTGAATGGTCTTTTGCTAGAGGTGAATTCACCCACTTTGACAATATGTGACCTGTCAGTGAGCCAGTTCATCTGATAATGTAGGGGGTTAATTCCCAATTGGGAGAGTTTCTCTATAACACCTAAGTGGAGGATTGTGTCAAATGTCAAGGTCAATATAGGTGGTATCTTTCCCCGTCCAGCACCTTGGTGACTTGCTCGAAGAAGTCAACCATGTTTAACAGGCATAATCTACCTTTAACGAACCTGAACTGAGTTGGGTCTGGAGTTTGCAGATTATCTATGTCCTTGTTAATAAGGTCCATAATGATTCCCAGGGTTCATTGATGGTCCCCCTTTGTGCAGACAGACTACTGTTGCTGTCCTCCATTCTGCCAGAACATAGCCACTTCACAGGCTATGGTTAAACAAGGATCCAAGTGGGTCTGCTATGTCATGTTTAAAGTTTTTTAAAAGGCAACCTGGAATGTTGTCTGGTCCCATTGGTGCCGTGTTTTTGGCCTTGAAGAGCACCAAGATGACCTACTCTCTTGAAATAATAATAGGCTGAGGAATGGTGGCAGGTATACTTTGGGAGATGACTGGAGGGGGTGGGGGGGTATTCTAACTCTGTCAGCTAGTAATTTGTCTATTACCTCCTGTCATCCACAACCAGTTCAGTGCATAGATGGGTATTCCCTTTTAGATTTTTGATGTATTTAAAGATTGCCTTGTGATTATCCATAGATAGGGAGGCTATTTTTGTTTTGTAATTAGCTTTGGAGGACTTGCCAAGATTTCTAATTTGTTTGTTTAAGCTAGAGAGGGATTTCTTCCTCTACTGAGCCAGTTCCCTCTTGTTCTTGAATGCTAGTTTCTTTCTCTTGTTGTGCAGCCTTTTTATACCAGGGGTTCACTGGAGTGGCTTGTTTTTTGGCAAGACCTGGTTTTAATCCAGTCAGGTATGACTGATTCTATACAACTGCTTAATTGGTTATACAGGGCATTGGCATACACCCCTGCATAGGAGTCCATGCTATCTGCATTTGAGGTGGCTTTGAAACTTCTTATAGCATCAGTTAGTAAGAGGTAATTTGTCTTTGAAAAATTCTTAAGCATTTTTGAGCTTGATGGGGTATCTGATCTTATAATTACAATGAACAAGACTGATTTATGATTTTTACCAGGAAGGACATCACATGGTGGGGTGCAGTGTTCTCCCATGTTAGTGAGTACTATGTCGAGGACGTCTGAGCCTCTTGTGGGTGTGCTGACCAGCTGTTCCAGAGCATTTGCACTGACAAAATCCAAGAACCGCTAAGCCAACATGTTTGTGGTCATGTATGTTCCCCAGTCAATGGTAGCATAATTAAAATCACCTATGAGTAAGATGTTGGGCTATATGGCAAGTGACTCCAGTAAGTCCAGGTTGTGGTATGCTTTTCCTGTTTCATGGTAGGGGTCCTACAGCTAGTTATGATGTGGTAGGGGGCTTTGCCTATAGTTAATGGCCCTAGTCAAATCTGATCATCTCACAGTGAAGTTCTCTTTGAAAGTATGCTTTGTGACTAGTATTTATACCTCTACATTTAGAGGTTACACCAAAACCAGTTGTGTAATAACTACCAGACTTACTGATATTCACAAACAGCACCGCTCCTCAACAAACCTTGTAAATGAGGCTGCTGCCTACTCCCATGAATTTTGCTCCCTGTTGGGAAGATGCATTGAGACATATATACCAACCTGGTATAGTCATAATGGCAAGTTCAAAACTAAGTAAACGACAAATGGCCAGCAATAAACGGTCCTGGAGTATAAAACCATTATAACCAATACATACGCATGGCTTCAAATAATCCTTTATTAAACAGACCGGTTTCGGCAACAAATGCCTTCTTCAGTGTATCAAGATAATTTCCTCTTAGGTATATATTTCTTTGACATAAAAGCCAATGCCATGGTACTATGGGTAACAAAGTTTGTTGATAATTTCTTACTGGGTGTAGTTATCAAACCCCATTCTCATACTCAAATTCTCCAGCAAGGGATGGACCAAAATACTATGATTGTGAGGCAAACACTTACCCGCTATGCCAACTCATCTCCCAACAATGGAAGCCACACATTACCACCTATCAGCAGCATAATTCAAATGTTAAGCTTTTGAGAGATAGGTTTATAAGCAAGTACCAGGCATGCTACCCTTGTGGACCATTTTTTAAACCTAGCCAATTTCCTCTTAGTGAAAATCAATCCTTGTACCTCTTCAGTGGGAGGTAAACATGTCAACTGCTATACCAACCCCCAAATGCTTGGTATAAATTATAATCTTACTCTCAACACAACAAATACAGTATAGTTTCCTTTGGTAAATTTAGCATTACTTACTATATAGATAATATTGCACTTAAATTTAACACAGTCTTCGGGGACTTGGGTATATCTGTATTCTTATAATAGACTCTCCTTTGACCAGCATGTCTTTGTGGTGGTTAGAAGATCCTTCTACCTTACACACTTTATCTTTCATGGTATCTCCTCAAAGTCCAAAGATGTTATAATCCTACTTTATTCATCCCTTAAAATGCCCATCATTGAACCTAATCCATCCTTCAGCATATACCTTGCCAAGCATCTAAACCAGTTTAAGAGACCTCAATATTTTCTCAGCAAAAAGATCTGTTTTTTTTCAGTACCCGTAACTTCTCTGATAGACAAAAAGCCCTGTCCCTCTACTCAGTCACATAAAGACTCCTGAGAGATGATCTCTGCTTAACCTTCATGTTATAACTGACTCAGTACTCTTAAAACTCCTTAACCTAAATAGAACCAGTGGTAAAGCAAGCACCCACTGAAGAACCCTAAATCTATACTATCACAGCAACTATACCAGATGGTATCATAGACACCTAATCTAACATATTCCCCCCATTGCTGGAATAGTTTGCCCTTATATAGCAAGCACATAACTTTCCTAGTAACCTTTAAAACCTGACTGGATGATTGGATGGGTGATCACAAATTTTGACCAGGGATATGTCAAGAATGTGGAAAAAATCTGCTTAATGGGAACACTTCTCACCTTCCACCAGTACTGTGTGATGTGGCTGAGCTTTGCATGCTCTCCTTGACAGTGAGCCTAGTAAAAATCTATGAATCAAATATTACTGAAGACTATAGGGACTGTTGATGTACCATTTTATGACATATTTCTATTGATCAAAACATCTATCAGGATATATAGCCCTTCCTAGAATGTAGGAAGGCTGGATATTTTTTTGTATTGCTAGGTCACAAATTGTCTATTATTAAAAAAAAATCTGCAAGCTTGTTGCTTGTGCAACCTTAAGCCGTAGTAATGTCATTCAAAACAAAATGTGCCATTAGTTGTCCAATCAGCAGGATCATTTTCATAGTCCTAGACCACAGCTAAACAACAAATTCAGTTCTGAACCTGATCTTTAAATTTATTCAGAGTTAGCCCTATGAGTTTTATAGTGTTTGTTGCTGTATATGTTTTTTGAAAGTAATGTTTATATTACTTAGAAGCAGACATAATTGTACTACAATTTATTTCTCAGATCTCCAGGAAAAACATCAGTTTGGGCCACATTTACCAAGCCATCTACTAATCAGGTTTTGATTAATGTTAGCTTGTTGCATTTATACAATGCTAGCTCCAAGATCACTGTACCTTAAATAAAACAGAATTCCTTGAAATACAAGTTCAGACTTAGTGTTGAAATGCAAAGTCCGTAGAAATGATAACATATATTTGCTGGCTCTGATATTAGTATGTGAGGTGTAGAACTGATAACAAGGTATTACATTTTGCAAAATAAGACTCTGTTGCAAGAGTTCTGGGAGATAAAAGCATTCATACAAAATGTTGTATTTGTGAAAGGCCTGCAGTTTTTTATAATTGGACACATGGTAAAGTTTACAATCTACAGTCTGTAGTTTAAAGTTTTAGATACTTTGATTTCACATTGGTGTTTACTCAGTTTTACATGACAGAACATTAGGTATTAGAGCTAGACTGACACCTATTGTATAGTATGAAATGATTTTGCTGTGAAGTTATCATTTATATGCAAGTGAAATAAACTCTACACCAGAAATTGCCAGTGATGATTCATTTAGTTGAAAAAAAGACAATTATCGGTCCTCATAGCTGCCACATCTAAAGATTTTATTGTTAAATATTTATTTAAAGAATCAATAATCATTCTATTTCTTCACTGGATATTGCCTGTTATACAGCAGTGTCTCTGTGCAGACAGTGTGAAAACTGGGAATGTTTAATCAAGTAACTGGATCATCAGATTGAGTCAGGGATCTTCAGGCTCCAGTTTAATCTCTTCTGTGTATTCAGTGCATTTGCGGAGTCCTAGTAGATGACTGGTCTCAATTTCCAAGGCCAACAAATCTAGTAAAACTGATTAAAAAAAAAACTCATGGCAAACAAAATAAATCTATTTCTCAAGATGCCAGGCAGAGGACAACCACAAAGCTAGCCTTAATTATGTTAAAAATCTCAGAAACAATGGCCAGCATCATGCAGAGTTAATAGTAAGTGATATCACATACTTAGACTCAAAGAATATATCCAATCTATTATTGGATAAATTTAGATCAAACTTCACTCCCCTCTCTCCTTCAGTATTTTCAGATCATATGCCCACACCTAAACCCCCCACGACACTCCAAAGAACAAGTTATCAAGGTGCTACCTAAGGCCAAAAATACTACATCTATGGGACCAGATAACATACCAGGTTAACTACTGATCAGCCTGAAAAATGACTTGTCTGATCCCCTACAGAAGCTATTCAATATCAGCCTGAAAACAGACTTTGTGAAGATAGACAGTGGACAGCATAAAGAATTGCACAAAGGTGTGACTTTAATAGAAGTGGGTAATTATAGATCAATAATCCCTACCAGTCTCATCTGTAAGGCTATGAAAAGGATCATTATGGAGTTAATAAATAAGGATATAGGTAATCTATAGACTCTTGACCCAATCCAGTTTTGATTCATCAATGGCAGGTCATGCCAACCTAAACTGGTCAATTTCTTCAAGAGTTCTTGAAGCAATGAATGAAGGCAAAACAATGCACACTGCATTTCTAGATCCTACAAAGGTGTTTGACATTCCCACACTCCGGTATCACAAATAAACTCTCCCAGAAAAAAATTCCAGTTTTAATAATGAAAAAAAAAAATCTTCTCATAAACTGTAGCAAACTGCATGCTACAAATGTAGCAAACAGTTGCTACAGTTTATACACTGCATATACTGGGTGTTACAATGCTCAGGATTTAGTTAAAAAAAAATTTTTTTTGAAACTGTAGCAAACTGCTTGCTACAATGTAGCTTGCAGTTGCTACAGTTTAGACCACACACGGAGCTCTACAACACTCAGGTTTGACCACAAATACAGCACCGGCTTTTAAAAGCCAGAATTACATTAGAGATCTAAATCGGTTGATCACACCCCCCCCAGCACTTTGCACCCAGAGCAGTTGCCCCTCCCACCCCACCCTAACTATGCTACTACTGGTGAGACAGATATGTGTCTCAAAGGATCCCCATACTCTGGAATAGGCTCCCCATCCATGCGAAGCAGAGTCCATCTATAGGGAGGGTGGCCTAATGGTTAAGGTGTTTGCCTTACAAACACAAGGTGCAGGGTTTGAGTCTCACAAAGGATAGTTGGCTAAGCTTAAAATGGCTCGCAAGGGCAGTTAGCTTAGTACTAATCTATAATCTATAATCTATAATCTATAATCTATAATCTATAAAATGTAACTTTGACCATTGGATGGGAAATCAAAAGTTCAGCTCCAGATCTGGCCCCCCATGTCTCTGATAGACAGAGACCAACAGTAAATATTTTCTAACATACCCCTCTAAATAGACCCCGATGTTCATGGAGACACAATTCAGTTGGGTTGTGCAGTTAGGATTATTAATGTCCTGGTAGTCATTAGCCTAGTATATACCCATGAATCTATGAACTGATTCCAGAAACTATAGACCCATTAGTGTGACTAGTCTAATATGCAAAGCCATGGAAGGAATTATCATGGAAATGATCAACAAAGACATTGACAACCTTCAAACACTGGACCCAACCCAGTTTGACTTTGTCAAGAGAAGGTCATGCCCACTAAACCCAGTGGACTTCTTTGTGAAGGTCACCAAGGCAATGGATAAGAGGAAAATGGTGCCTACCACCTATCTGAACCTGGCTAAGGCACTTAGTACAATACTCCACTCTGATATCGTTGACAAACTCACCAAACTTGGCATAAACCCCAACATAAATTGCTGGATTGACAGCTGGTTCACAGATTGGACAAAGGAAGTCAGGACTGGTGAGACCACCACCACTAAGAGACCAGTTACCAGCGGGGTACCTCAGGGCTCAGTGCTGAGACTGCTCCTATTTGGTATCTACTTCTTGGAGGTAAAGGTTAGTATGAAGGGCCTTTGGCTGACCAAGTTCGCAAATGATTGAAAATTGGGGCTCTCATAGATTCCCCCATGACACAAACATCTTTCAAGGTGGTCTAACAAAGATAAAAGACTGGTGCCAAAGTCATGGAATGGAACTTAATGCCAAGAAGTACATTATAATGCCTTTTGAGAAAACAGCCACCCAGGCTAATTACCCTGTTGATAAGACACCCCCTAAGAGATGACCCAGTAGTCAGGGATCTGGGAACATATCTAGATAGTAATTTGGCCTTAGACCAACACATGGCCAAGATAGTAAGAAAATCATTCTATGTTGCCAAACCTATAAGTAAAGGCATGGCATCCAGGTCCAAGGAAGTCATAGTGCCGCTTAATTCAGCCCTTCTCAGACCATCATTGAATATAATGTCCCCTTGAGCATATCCCTGAAGAGACATATGCAACAGTTGAAATTCTAGCAAAGGTTCTTTACCAAAAGAATCTCGGGTATAAACACATTGTCCTATACAAATCATCTGAGAGCCCTATCTCTGTACTCAGTCTCCTACAGGTTACTGAGAAGTGATCTATGCCTGCCATACAAGGTATCCTCTGATCCAGCTCTGATGGATCTTTTACACATCTGTAAAATGAACATCATCAGAACCACTAGACCCAAGGTTTTAAAATTTGCTTTCAACATAAGACAAGTTGGCAAGACAAATATGTGTCTCAGAGGATCCCTATGCTCTGGAAGTGATACATATGAAGGTGATAAGAAAGCACTGTACATACGGTCAAAGTTCCAGAATATGTACATAAATTATTTGAGGCTATTTGAAGCCAGCTGAACTAAATGGCTATTTTTGTAACTCCAATTTTGGAAGGAAAGTATGCATGAGTCACTACAAACATTTAAGTATAAGGTACACAACAATATGATTTGTGGAAGTGTGGGACATTGCTACCAGGAATGGGCAAGGGAAAAGCTGGAATATTTATGAATTTCAAGAATGATGAAGACAACTGTTGTTACTTAATGAGACTTTTTGAGTATACAGAGAAATACATCCCATTCATATAGGTACATAAGTGTAAGTCTGATCTCAGTGAAGAATAATTACTTAACATCGTTATTATAATTTCCCGTTCCAGAAATAATGAGATGAGAGAGATAGAAATGCTATCTATGTAGAATGGCCTGGAGTTGGATAGAAATAGACTGAAGTGCAGTACATGCATGACTGCTCTGCTATAATTATCTGGTTTAAAGGTTACAGTTGTAAGACTACAACCAGTTTAATGCTACTGCTTCTAACTGATCACATATTATATTTAAAGTGAGTCTTTAGGTTGGACCAAACTGATGTAAACTGGTAAATCATATTTTTTCAGAAGATTCCTGGCGATCCTACCATGAGATGGCATAAAAATTAAATTTATGAATATGGGTTTCCCTGGGTGTTCTATACAGTAGGTGAATTGGCATTCTCCAAACTGGCCATAGTTGTGTATGTAATGTGTGAATGACTGTATGTGCATTCTACAATATACCACTGCCTTGTGCAGTATGGTCTTCAGTGACTTGCACACAAGGGTAGCAAAAGGTAGACTTTAGCATCCTTGCAACCCTGCAAAAAGGGTTAAACTGGTTATCAGAAAATGGATGGACGGATGGATGGCTGGTGTGAGGGAGCTAATTAAAATTAGACTGAATAACTTAAACCAATATAGGTGAACTATCTTTAAAATGATGCAAAAATCTTTTACTTCTGAAAACAGGGACTGTAACATATATGTGTATTTTCAGATTATTGGGACTTTTTGCATTATTCAGAGTCCTGGACATGTACCTTGTTGCCTTTATTTCTGTACACTGCTGCACAGTTTGGAACCAAAGGTGGTGGAACTGTGTATTCATTGTCATGTCTCATTTTTTTATATTTTTAGATACCAAATGCTGCAGACAGTACTACCTCAGTTTGTGACTCCAGAGTTACTTTCCATATCTTTCATACACCATCGAAAAGCCATGCCAACCAAGGCACCCCAACAATGTCCTGTGCTTTCAGGATGTCTGACTAATTTGATCTTCTCCTGCTGCATTGCCAGTGTGGAACTGTTTACTCTCTGTGCTAATCTCATCTAACGAAAGGGTAAGGGTTCCATTCCTACCAACTGCTTCTATCACCACCTCCTTGGGAGAGGGATTTCTCAAACTTTCTTTTCAAGTCATAACAATGTCCCCAGTGAAGGTGAGAGTTTCTCTATCAAGTACCAGAACAAGAATGGCACAACTACTGCTATCTAACCCATTCTACATCAGTGACTAGATGACAAAATAATTTTCTGACCCCTGGAACCTGCTGTTGATGAAACATTTAGAACCAGTCACTGCTTGTTACTAGTGAGAGAAAGGTAAACCAACATGGTTTTCATCACTTTTTTCATGAGTCATATCCAAATGTGGCTTCCTGACTGACTAATTGTTTAAACTCTTTGCCTTTAAACTGAGAAGCATTGCGCAGCTCAGCAGTCTTTTGTGCCAAGTTGCACTATGATGTAGTGCCAGCACCTGAAGGAGAAGAATATGACTACTGCTACAAGCCCTTTCTACCTCTGTAACATGATGAGATGCATTTAACACACTGCATCAAGCTACCATAAAGCACATTGCCCATACCTTATTCATTTTTCCCTTGACTCCAGTATGCATTACTTGTATTCAAGAAAGGTTTCTGTTGCACCAAACAATGCAGATAGCATCTTCTTCTTGAACTATGAAAAACATGTACTATGTTTGCTGCTAACTTTCAGATACCGCCATGTCACATAGTGCACCAGTTTAAGGTCACAATCATCCAGTGAGCACTTGCATGACGTAAGTGGTTCTATGTTTTTTCCTTTCATTGATTTTTAACTTTAACATTATTGTTGCTTTTAGCCAATCTGTTCTCAAGCAAATTTGGTCCACTCTAATATTGTAGTTAAGCTGGTTATACTATTCATTGTTCCCTAGTGCCACTGTTTTGAACAGATTTTAAAATTTTTACTGTCACTGCTGACAAGGAACCAGTTGGCCAAGGTGTGCAAAGCCAAAGGACTGGTGCATGCATGCCAACCTAAGGAAGCAATGATCTCAATCTTAGTCACAGCTGCAGAGCAGACCAGCAGCTTGGAGGATATCCAGTCTGGCATTGGGGATATGCAGCCTTATGCGACAAGACAGTTCAACTTTTCTTCAGAGGACTTAAGAATTCATTTGGAGTTAAGGAGACTTGAATAGGAGACTGTGACATTTGGAGGCTGAGGAGAGGGAGAGGGAGAGGGAGAAGCAATGTGAGCATGGAAAGGAACTGGAGATCAAGTGTTTGGAGATGAAAGATGAAGAAATGAGAGGCAGAGACACCATGAAAAGGAACTTCTAACCTTTCAACAGAGTCACGGAGTTAATGGGGAAGGGAATGACCGAAACCCAGAAACCATAAAGGTTAGCAAACTTTTTCCTCAGTACAGGGAGGGAGATGACTTTGATAGTTTTATTTATATATTTGAGAGGCCATGTAAACAGTATAATGTTGAACAAGGGCTCTGTGTATGGTTCCTGTGGAGCTGTTAATGCAATTGCTAAATTGTCTGATATTGTTTGAATTACAATAGTGTAAAACAATGTTTACTTAATTGTTTCAAACTAACTCCTGAAATATATAGAAAAACATTTTGTGAACATAGATGGAAGGCACATGAACGTGTATGTGATTACATTGCTGGTTTAAGTACATAATTTCACAGGTGGGTGAGTGGGTGCCAGGTAACTACTTTTGAAGGACTGGCAGACCTTTTGGCAAGGGAACAAGCTCTCAGCACTTTGTCTGAGGACATGAGGATCTTGTTGGCAGACTGAGAGTGTAACTCTGGAAATGAGTTGAGGAGAAAAGGGGATTCCTACTTGGCAAGCATACCCAGTGCTGCACATGGACATAAGGGAACCCGTGGAGGTGGCAGTCTAAACCACTCCAACAGAGTTCACCAATAACAGGGGAAGCCACTAGATGAAGCACATGGTCAGGATCTGGGATTAGATGTTTCAAATGAATCAGAGGGGCCATGTAGCATACAAATGTCCATTGAAGCAAGGGGAGAAACAAAAGGTGAGAGAGGCAGCAAGTGGGAATGCCAGAATGCCAGTGATAAGTTGTCCGGAAACAACAGAGATACCAAACTATCACCAACATTTGTACTCTATCTTAGTGGATGGAAGACAGGGCACTGCTAAGCATTTGATATAATCATTGTGAAGTCGGCAGTGGTTAAACAGGAGCAATACTTGCTTGGGCAGTCCACACCAGTTAGAGATTTGAGTAGGACCCCATTCCAAATACCTTTGGCCAGGGTTCATTTTGACTGGGAACAAGCAAGTAGGTGTGTTTGAGGATCTCCCTGCAGATGTCTTAATAGGGAATGTGATAATGTAGTACCTTGTTTGCATGTAGTTACATGCAGTCAAGCTTGGAGACAGGCATGAAGGCCTGGTAGCCTGGGGGAAACCCAGACAAATACTATGCCTGAAGCTGGGGCTGGTGATTTTGTTACTTCAGGGAGAGAGCTACTGTGTAGCAGTGAGCTGGAAGGTGAACCACAGCTACTGGTAGGTACTGGTATTCCTGTGGACATGGTGACTGCAAGGACAGAGGTGAGTGGCAGTACCCAGGCTGTCAGTGAGGCACCACTCTCAGAATGTACTAGTCTTCCTGTGGAAGGGGAGCTGGGAGAGGTTGCAAAGAGAGGCTCAGTTTTTGGATCCTACTTTATGAGGCTTGAGAGAGGTAGCTAAGGAGACACCTGGATGCTTAAGGAAAGAGGAAGTCAGTATGCTGGAACAAAGGGTTACTGTACAGAGAGTGGACCCATGAGGGAGGGCTAGAGGCTGAGGTAATACAGCAGTTGGTAGTGCCCAGAACCTACCATCTGGCACTTCTAGCCATAGCCCAGGTCATATGAGCATAAAGCATACTAAGAGATACAGTATGCAAAACTTTTATTGGTCTGGAATTGCAAAGGCTGTACAGGGTACTGCAGGACCTGTAAGCAGTGCCAAAAGGTAGGCAGGGACATAGGTTGTACCATGTTAACATGATAAAAACCATACCATTATAGGGAGGCCCTGGTGCTGAGTATTTGCAGTGGATGGCAGAAGGAGTCTGAGGGGTATCTGGTGATTGATCTTCTCAGTGAGGCTTGGACTGACACTTCTGTGGGAGAAGTAGCAATATCTCAGTGGCTATCCCCTATTCAGCTTAAAAAAATACAAGCAGTGCTACATGAGTTTGGAGGCATGTTCACTGGGAAACCTGGGTGCACCCACCTATTGCAGCACCATATGGATACAGGACCCCAAAGGTCTATTATGCAAGCTCCTTATAGGTTGCCTGCGTGAGTCAAACAGACTCTGAGGGAGGAGATACAGGAAATGTCGGAGCTGAGGGTAATCCAGGAGTCCAGTGTTCCTTGGGCTTCCCCAGTAGTATTGGTACTGAAGAAAGATGGTAGTGTAAGATTCTGCATAGACCACAGAAAGTTAAACAGTTATACAGAGTCAGATGCGTACCCCATGCCTAGAACAGATGAAGCTTTAGAAAAGCATGGTGGGGCTAAGTATCTGACTACTATTGATCTGATCCAAAAAACAAATCCAAAAGTAGAAATGCTGGGTTTGTTGGTATAAACAAAGCTTTCGGGTGTTACCCTTCATCAGTGTTTAACAATCAACCAAATAACAATTTAATTTATCATAAATCAAAATAAACGTGACACAGCCATCCAGTCACATTAATTAACTCATTATACATTAAAATATTTCACAACATTTTTTAAAAGAGGTAAAAAACATTTAAATGATACATACAAAACTTCACCAACATCTTAATGATATTGCATTTGTTTCTTAACTAATATCAGTTGTATGATTACAGCATTATTTAATCCCAGAAAGACATCGGCTCCTAGCTTAATAATCCATTTATTATATTCTCCTATTTCCAGCATATTGTTGATTTCACCTCCTCTAAGGTTCCTGTGTATAACTTCAATCACTCTAAATTTAAACTCATGGGTTGAGTCTGTATCTAAGATATGCTTAGCTAAGGCATTCATCTTTATGAATGTCTGATTTGTGTTCTATAATATGGTCTTTAAGCCTACAGCTACACTTTGTCACAAAGAAAACATTCGCATTCACCACAAGTCCCTAGATATACTTCCTAATGTTGTATTACATGTTGCCTGACATCGAAACTCAGTTTCTTACTCATTGGATGTATAAACCTTACAATATTAGTAATATTTCTGCAACAAATCCAGTTATGGCAGGGCAATGTTCCAAACCTACCAATAAAGCCATTAGTATCACTAATTCTAAGGTCTTTATAACATAACTTCCTTTTTAAATTCATACAGTTTCTATATGTGAAGCTGGGCTTCTCACCTATTATATTTCTTAATTTAGGCATAGATGTCAAAATTCTCCAATTCCTTCTTATAATTTTCTTTACCTCCCTAGTTCTAAGATTGTATGTGGTAACATATTGAACTTTAGTTCCATCTTGTTCATAGCCCTCGTGGGATATTTTAAGCCTAGCCAGTTACCCCATGTGACATCGAAACTCAGTTTCTTACTCATTGGATGTATAAACCTTACAATATCAGTAATATTTCTGCAACAAATCCAGTTATGGCAGGGGAATGTTCCAGACCTACCAATAAACCCATTAGTATCACTAATTCTAAAGTCTTTATAACATTACTTCCTTTTTAAATTCATACAATTTCTATATGTGAAGCTGGGCTTCTCACCTATTATATTTCTTGGGCTTATGTTGGTTATTGCATTACGACATTATGTTCACGAAAATAAGGGCAGGCTATCTGCATTCTTTTATCCATTACCTGATTCATAGCTTCCATTATAATCGTGTCATTGTACCCTCTATCCTTAAACTCTTGGGCCATCTCTTCCAGTTGTTTCATACATCTAGTTTCATCAGTGTTTAATCTACTAACTTTTATAAACTATTTATTGTACCCTTAAAAACATAGGGAGTATGCATGCTCCTCATATGAATGTACCTATTAAGTTGGGTCTCCTTCCTATACACACTTGTTTTTAATAAAGTCATATACTTCTCTATCTGTACATCTAAATAAACAATTTTAGTATTTGAATAATTAATTTTAAATTTTAGAAACCCAGTTGTACCATTCAAATAATCCACAAAACTTAATAAGGTTTGTACATCACCCTTTCAAATTAAAAAAAGAATCATCTACAAGCCATTGCTATAGCAAAACATTATCCTTAAAGGGATTATTGGGACTATAAATATTGGTCTGACCAAGGGATACTGGCAGGTGCCCTTGACTCCCATTGTTAGAGAGAGGTCAACTTTTGTAACACCTTTTGGATTATATGAGTTTACAAGAATGCCCTTTGGGATGGAGAATGCCCCATCAACCTTCCTGAGGTTAGTAGATCATATCTTACTAGGAGCAGGAGACTATGTTCTCGCTTATTTGGATGATATTGCCATTTACAGTCATTCCTGGCAAGGGCACCTTCAACATGTCAGGGAGTTCTTAGGTAGAATGAAAAGGGTAGGGTTGACCATTAAGCCTAGTAAGTGTCAGGTGAGTATGTTAGAGATCTCCTACATAGGACATAGTGTAGGGAGTGGTATGATTGGACCAGAACCTGCCAAAGTGGAGGTTATTCTGGTGTGGCCTGTCCCTGTTACCAAAAAGCAGGTGAGAGCATTCCTAGGGAGAGCAGGGTACTATAGAAAATTTGTACCCAACTATAGTACAATAGCTACGAACCCTTACTGACCTAACAAGGAAAAAAAACAAGCCTGATAAGGTACTGTGGAGCATAGATTGTAAGCAGGCATTCCAACAACTTAGGTTAACCAGTTCAGATTACAGCAATGCTACTGCAGATGGATTCCCAAAACAGGGTATAGGTTGATGCATTTTCAGTCAGACCCATTTTTCTCAAGTGACAATTTTCCAGAGTTGTTATAACATTACTTGGAGAAGTTCTGTAAATAATTGTAATCTTTTTTACTGCACCATTAATTAGAACTGAATACTTGTCTTTTTTCAACAAATTGACTGAAGAATGACCAAATTCTGCTCTACAGGTGCCCAAAACCTACGGGACGTTGAGATAAATAGCACTCCAGAACCACAAGAGGAGGCGGCACCTGCCAAAAAGGGAGATTCTCCCCCCTAGGAATCTCTCCACCACAAGGCTGTATACAGTGGGCTTCTATCCACCCTTTAAGGCAAGTGAATAAGAATATTTACTGTTCTATTGTCTGGAATATCACAAACTGTGTACTATAACTCTTTTTCTTTTCTTCTGTCAGAAGTACAGTTTGTACAGTCAGTCCAATTTAACTGTAGTGCCCTTTGCATATTTTACACTTTCTCTTTGCTCTGACCCTTTCATGCATTGTAATGTTAGTACTAGCAGTGCCCCACTGTGAACATTACTTCAGACATGCAGATTTTGTTGTAAAGGAAAATAATTTAATATGTTGTAGTTAAATCTAAAGCAATATAGGTATCTAATCAATTTGGATTGCCGAGATGCATCAGCAGATGTTTGTTAACCCTTCTGCTATCATTTTAGGAGGGTTTATAGATATTTCTGACAAATACTGGCACTTAGTCACTAAATCATATGGTCTCACTTATAAGTCACAGCAAACTCTTACAGTGACTCTGTGAACAGCTGTCATCCATGGTGTTAACTTAGCCAAGAGGAAAGCAGAAGTGGATTGCCAGACCTTTCTTCTATATCACTTACAAATACAGAAAATTTAGAACTCTCCAATCCACTTATCACATGCCTTTGGAATGAGGGAGCACATAACAATAGGGTGGACATGTAGACTCACACAGAGAATGTCCCAGCTGGGAACTGCACCAGAGAGCCTCTTGCAGTGAGGCAAATATGTCACCCAGTACATCACTCTGTTACTGTGGTACATAATTCTAGTTGTTCTGGCATGTTGTGACGTAGTCATAACTCAATCCAAAATATTGACAGTGTGAGCCCTAAAGCTTCTTATGTTGGGGAGAATGATAATTTTTTATGTTATATGAAATCTGTAAAAATACCTAATGTGATATAATACTTGGTTGTATATCTTTAATAGTGGATTTTGTTCTTTACTCATTCAGATGGTGCTGGGAAATATTTACAGAAAAAAAAAAGGCTGAGGCACTAATTTTCTTGGACTTAATATGCTACACTTAGTATAATAAATTAAGAAAAATGAAGCAGTTGAAACATTGCTGAGTGAATGCTTTTCTTGTTTCTGAGGAAAAGTTCACTGCCTCCATGTAAACACATTACTAGTATGGTCTTTATGTTCATCCCTATAGTGTCACATGCAAAGTTTCAAAGCTTGCAGAATTTCAGGGGGTCACAGCTTGGGCAAAGTACTTTGCATTGTTAAGATTTTTACCTCACCTTTCCAAACTCCAAGGTTCAGTGTTAACCCCACTCTATTGTGAGTATGTCAGCTTGCTTATAACTTATAACTGTACTTGATTTCAGAGCTCTTTGGCCAATATAGTCAAATCTTGTAATAATAAACAAGGGAATTCCCTGCTACATGCCACAAGCTCCCACTGTTGATCAGGATGATACACAAAAGAACAGAACCTTGTGCTTCTGAACAGTTGAGCAGTGGAGCTGATTTCCACAATGGAAGGATACCTTTATAACATATGTCAGTCTTGGACCTGATTATAATAAATTGGGGCACAACAACATATTGTATGGCAAGCTCTGGCTCATATATTTCATGGGTGGTAGTGATTTTTTTCTGCAGTCAGAGATGTTCAGAATCACTGGGTCCAAAAGTATATAAATCAAACTGCAATTCAAATCTTGCTGTTACAGTATTATAGCATTTTTGTATCAGCTTTGTCCACCATCCCTTAACATAAGGAGATATGTGCCCCTACACTTTTATTACTTATATATAGCTACAACAAAATCTCTGTATGTTGAAGTAGAAGGAACTCTCCATGGTACTCCTACAGTAAAGAAATACAAAAGTGTTTGAGTTCTGTAAGCGTATTCACATTTCAATCCATTTGTTTTCTACCTGGTAACAGCTTCCAGTCCAAATAAAAAAAAGGAAACGTACATATACATAGATATACATACATACATAGGTTCCTAGGCTAACTGCCCTTGTGGGGCATTTTAAGCCTTGCGAATTACCTCAAGTGAGAATAAAAGCCTGCACCTTGTCTGTAAGGTAAACGCCTTAACCATTAGGCCAACTTCCCACATGTAAAACTCAACACTTGCCCATTGAAAGAGAATGACTGTACTTATCTAAACTACTAAGTGCGAGGCTTTACAAATTTTATCCAAAACAAATCTTTGTGTAGTACAGCAGTGTTACAAGAATGTTATGAAAGTGTAACATTTTTGATATTTTGAAAATCATAAATGTTAAAGGCCTACTATATCAGAGTTAAATCACAGCAGACAGTACATTTATACTATTCCAGAATTACAGTTGCTTCCAACCACAATTAAAACTGTGACTAAACCCTGCTTAGCATACCTCTCAATTATACAAAGTTTTTGCATATGCACAGATTTTTGCTTCATATTCTTTGGCGTGTTCCTTATAACATTTATGGATTTCTGGCTAATCATTGAGGATAAAAGCCATAAGTAGTGACATTTGAGTTTCAGATTCTATATTCTTCAAAAAAATACGTAGTAACTCAATACCTGTTATTCTAACAATTTCTAAGTATATAAGTACAATATTTAAACTCTATCCTTGATTTTGGGCCTTTTGACCTTACAGTACTTTTGACTTTGCCCAGGATTTCTTGCACTTAGAGTTTAAAAGATATGCAGCTTAGAGTATTTGTCTTCAGTTTCCTCTCTGGCAATTGGCTAAGAAGACTATGTCCATATTTCCTTATAGATGTCAACAATGGCGAATTTGTAGACACTGAAGGCTAGGAACAATTCACACTGCACCATTGCAGCTACTTGTACATACATTTAATGTGTAACTGTCTAACAGAACTTCATCACTTTGTGCTGAACTACAATTCTCCTCCCTTAATATAACATAATAGTCATGTACTGCATGGTACACAGTGATTATGGACAAATATCCCGAAAAAGACAACTCAGTTAAGAGCTTTTATAGTGCAACACCAGAGCTTAGCAATTAAGCATCCCCTGATTTACTTAAGCTCGAGTATCTTTCTAGGCAGTTAAATTTGTCAGTACTGACCAGCAAACGAAAGCAGCAGAGTTAAAAACAAATTTGTCTGTGCATGCCATGTGTGCAACTAATGTGTTGTTGACTTTTTGTAATATAACATGTCTTACACTGTATCACAGTCCTTACTAAATGCTTTATGGCTTTCAAAGTTTTTTTTTTTTTTTAACTAGTAGTACATGGAGTACATAAAGCGCCATGCACTACAAAGAATTATGAGTGAGTTACAAATGATAACTCTATGTGTTCCTAACATGGATTCCAAGATTCACCACTTAAGCTTTGCTCTTGAGGTGAATTTATGGGTATCCATCCACAGCTCAAACACATAATAAGCATGTTATGATCAGTGACCTGGTCACAATCCTCTATGTTATGTACACAAGGTAATGACCTAAAATCACAGGGAAATACAATAACTGTCAATACTGTCTCATTGTGATCAAATGAAAGAAAAAAATATATGTAGCGCAAAGCAGTGTATCTCCTTCCAAAACCCCACATACCTCTGAAATCTCCCTGGTTTTGCTCATATTGCTACTTTGTCCCTTAAAAATGTTTGATTTTCTTGTAAATCCCTAAGTATTTCAGTCAGTCACTATATCCTGACATTATAGTTTCATACTTCTTATTGTTGAGAAAAATAACGTTGATGCAAAACCACTTGCCCTACCAACTTTATATGGGAATTAGAGTAATATACAAAAGTTGTCCCCAGTTTTGTGTTTTTTTATATTCCCATTATTGATGGCTTTATCCAGAACTGTTGAGCAAAGAACTTGAGAAATATGTGTGCTCTCCCTGTTTCCTTGTCAGTCACACACGATTAAATATACACACACACACACACACACACACACACACACACACACCTGCATTACTTTTGACGTATTCTCCCACGTCTGCTAAACACAGCTTTTTAAGCTATGTTAGTGAAGGGAAGGTAAAATGGCATGTTCTTGCAACTGCTGCTGCAATTAAATTTGTCAGTTAACTCATTTCTTTTAATTTCCTATTATTTGCTTATTTTTTAATATTCACTAAATTGCTTTGCTTAGCGAGCGTTAAAAAGATGGCAGCTGTTTTATTTTTTTCTTTTTCTTCTTATTCAAAGCTTCACAATGGCTTAATATGCTGCCATAAAGCTGCAGTACTACTACACTTTATTGAAAACAATAATTGTTGAATACCTTTATGTCGAACCCTATTCGTTGAAGCCTTAATCCATTAAATGTGCATTTAAGTAAAAAGTTTTCCAGGGGGAAAAATACTTGGCCAACCAAGGGGGAAAAAATACTTGGCCAATCAAGGGAGCATCACAAAAAACAAAAAAATTAAAACCTACCCAGGTGGGGGGCATGTCCCCCACTCCCCCCCCCACCTAAATATACCATCTCCAAGATCACACTACAGTGGAGAAAAGGGCAAATTCCTGATGATGGCCAAGCATTCTTTCCCCTGAGGAAAATTTTCACTTAAATGCAAGTTCGATGGATTAAGGCTTCAAGAAAAGGTATATGATAGTTACTGTTTTAGACAAAGTAAAGTAAACACAAAGCTGCGCACTAGAAACCCTACTTTCCCACCAAGGTATTGTCTGTGTAATCCTTTCATTTTCTAATTATATTTATAAAATGGACAGGAAAAACTGACCAATCAGATCGCTGGCTATGTGTGCATCAGATATGTTTCAAACACAGCTGAAAGCTAGTGCAAGCAGCCTAGTCCTCATATTTCTGTCATATATTAACCTGGAAATTCATTATTAAAGTTCCTAGCTTGAGTTTGACCTGCATAGTGTGTGCTAGAAAGGCATTTCTAGCACGATGCATCCATTTGCAATTCAGAAATATGCTAGCTGCACTGATGTAAGATCTCATTATTGGGTAATTTGCATGTTTCCTGAATCACAGTTATTGCTGTGATACATAGATAATGGCTGATCTGCACATCATGGTAGTAACCTGCTGTTCATGTAAGCAGTGGAATCTTTCATCCAGTTGCTCTCAGAAAAACATGTACACAGACATGAAAACACACACACAACAGTTCCTGTATCTGTCCCTACTATACCCATTGTTCCCCCTACTTCATAATACTTTGATGTTATAATGACATGCATCTATTAGGCCCTGGTGTCTTGTGTATCCCCTCACAGCTAACCCCCATTGCACTGTCAGTGCCATTAAGGCACTTTAAAAAGTCATCACTGGTAGTCTACTGGTCCGCCATCACCCTTGTAAAGTGTGTGCCATTACTGCACTTATCCCTGGTAGCCAGTGGCTCCCCCCATGGATCCTTCCCTGATCTCTATGCTACCACTGGTACCATTTAAGCTGCTCACCCTACTATTCAGGCATGACCAAAGGGCAACTTCAGGTGTACTCTCCAGTCCAGCCGGTGAATCTGAGTATCCTAAGGCAATGTTACAACTGCCTCATGTACACAGACAGCCCTCTCCTCCTACCACAAAACACTAACATATGTGAGAGATGCAATTATACAGCCAAACTGGAGGCTAAGGTATCTCCACCCAAGACTGGAACAGACAGTCATGAGGAGAAGGTTAACACTTGCACCACACCTCCAGCCTCACATAGACCTACTAAACCAGCACTGGCAAAAAATACACATAAATACATGAAATCATACTGGGAGGCTCTAAATAGAAACCTGCAAAAGCATCAGAGAGCTCCAAAGCAGACACCCACAAAACCTGCACCTCCCGTCACAAACCAGATAACACATAAAACACAAAATCAATGTGCCACACAATCACAGCCCTTAAGGTGAAATAACATACCTAACACACTAGTAATAGGTGACTCAATAGTCAGGCACACTGATGCCCCACTCTCAAGGCTGGACAAGGAGAAGGTTACTGTTAGCTGCCTGTCGGGAGTCAGAATCCGCCACATAACACAAGCACTCAGGTCACTCCAGAAAACGTACAAATATGACTCTGTCATTGTTCATGTTGGTGTGAATGACCTGAGCCGTACCTCCCTGGACTACATGAAAAGAGACATGGAAGAGCTCTCTGATCATGTAGCCCAAGCAGGTGTGACCCTGACCCTGAGTAGCATCCTGCCCTCACCAAGAATGATACCTCAGTATAAAGAAAAAATGATCAATTTCAACAATTGGCTAAGCTTCTGGTGTCATTCAAAGGGGATCCAGTGTCTGTCAGCCTGGGATGACATGCTCGACAAGCCACGTTGCTTCGCAAGAGACGGCTTTCACCTGTCACCCCTTGGCTTTCGAATACTGGCCAAGGCTCTTGCTGCCCCCTTAGTGCCTTTTTTAGGCAAGGCTCAAAATTCAAACCCACCTCCATAAACAGCACAAGTAAAAAATTGAGGGTTATGCTACTCAACGCCAGGAGTTTAAATCTCAAAATGCATGCGCTCGAAGCACTCCTAAGTATGGAGAATGTCGATATCTGTGCAGTAACTGAAACCTGATTCAAGGCTCCAGAGAGCACTCCAGCACTACTGGGCTACAACTCATACCACACATTTCGGCCACAGAACACGGACCGAAACACAAAAGAAGGGGGTATATCCATATTCATAAAGGATACTCACACCTCCAGGTTAGTGGTGCAGCATGATACCTCTGAGATCATCCATGTGCAACTAACATCGGGCAAATCTGCAATGCAAATTGTGGCCTGCTACAGATCACCCTCCATGACCCAGGACCACCACTCTGCCTTTCTGGAGACACTGGAAAACATGAAGGTCCTACCAAACACACTGATCTTGGGAGATTTCAATTACTCTACCATTAACTGAGAAAACTACTTGAGTACAAACTCCCAGGCTCAGCGCTTCCTGGAATTTATCAACTCAAATGCCCTGGATCAGCTGGTAAACTCCCCTACCAGAGGCCACAACATATTGGACCTGGTCATCACCAACATGGGTGACAGGTGCTCCGTACCGGAGGTCAACCCATTACTGGTCAGATCAGACCATAAACTAATCACCCTGGATGTCCACACCCCACCACCACCCCCAACCAAGGAAACCACAGTGAAAAACTTTTCTAAAGCAAACTTCACCTTACTTAAGGCAGAGGTGGTAGGTTGCACAGCCCCCATGCTAAAGGATAACACTGCCCAAGATGCAGAATCCTTTACAATTGCACTCTATGAGCACCTACAAGGATGAATGGATCATGCCATCCCTAGCAAAACCAAGACTCACTTCCCTAAGAGAAGGAAACCAGTCTGGTGGACCCCTGCCATAAACAGGTTATACAACAAAAGGAGGAAACTAGTTCAGGAAAAAAAAGCAAATCCCAAGAAGGAAAGACATCCCTGATCAGTATCAGTAAGAAACTAAGGTCCTTCATAAAATCATCCAAGGCTAACCTCGAAAGAAAAATATCCAAGGATTCGAAAGATAACCACAAAGCCTTCTTTAGCTATGTCAAGAACCTAAGTGGCAACTCACAGATATGCTCTGAGATAGTGCAAAATAGCACAAAATATACTGAACCTACTGATATTGCCAACATACTGGCAGATAGATTCAGTGCAAACTTCACCTCCCTCTCACCTTCAAAAGGGCCCACAACAATACCGGAAAGGTGTAGTGTCCCGGAAATCACAGAAGCACAGGTAAAAACAGCCCTTTCAAAAGCCAAAAACATAGCATCAATGGGGCCAGATGGTGTCCCAGGCTGTGTCTTGCACAAACTACAGAATGAATTAACCCCTCATCTAAACACGCTGTTCAACCTCAGCCTCTCCACAGGCTACATGCCCATAGAATGGCGCACAGCAATGGTTATTCCGCTCCACAAAGGAGGGGCCACAACTGACCCTGGTAACTATTGCCCCATAAGCCTGACTAGCCTGGTCTGCAAGGCTATGGAGCGCATCATCATGGAACTCATTAACAAAGACATTGGGAACCTCCAAACACTTGACCCGACCCAGTTCGGCTTTGTTAAGGGCAGATCATGCCTACTAAACCTGGTTGACTTCTTCGAGACAGTTACCAAGGCCATAGATGAGGGAAAGGTGGTTCACACAGCCTACCTTGATCTCGCCAAGGCGTTCGACACCATTCCTCACTCGGGTATTATAGAAAAACTCACCAGCCTGAACATAAACCCCTACGTCACAAGATGGGTTGCCAACTGGCTTACAGACAGAACTCACACGGTAAGAATAGCGGGCTCCAGGTCTTACTCTAAACCAGTCACAAGTGGTGTCCCGCAAGGCTCAGTTCTGGGACCCCTACTGTTCAGCATATATTTCTCAGAAGTACAGGCAAATACAGGAGGACTATGGCTAACCAAGTTCGCCGTTGACTGCAAACAGGGAGCCATAATTGACTCTCCGGCTGACACGGACATCCTCCAAAAAGGCCTTACTGAGACAGACACCTGGTGTCAAAGTCATGGCCTCAAGCTAAATGCCAAAAAATGCATAGTCATCCCGTTTGGGAAAAACAAAACACCCACGAATTACCATATAGGCGGCAGCCCCCTTAATACAGAAGAGGTAATAAGAGATCTGGGGATCCAGGTAGATAGTAATCTCTCCTTTGACAATCATATTGCCAAAGTAGTTAGGAAATCCTTCTATGTGGCCCATCTAATTACTAAGGGGTTCGCATCTAGAAATAAAGAGGTTATAGTGCCCCTCTACTCGTCACTCATCAGACCCATCATAGAGTACAATGCCCCATTTGGGATGTACCTCACAAGACACTTCCAACAGCTTGAAAGACCACAAAAGCACCTCACCAAGAGGATTACTGGCCTCAAACATATGTCCTATGCAGCCCGACTGAAAAAACTCTGGCTGTACTCAGTGGCATATCGCTTACTCAGAGGTGATCTCTGCCTGACTTACAAAGCCATGTCCAACTCAGAATTAATGGACATGCTCCACCTAAAGAAATCCAAGTCACTGCGAGCCATGTGCTCTAGTGAGCTAAACCTCGCCACAACAGTAAATAGAACATGCTGGAGGGATAGATTCCTGTCACAGAGACTCCCCATGCTTTGGAACAAAATTCCTAACTACATTAGGCAGAGCCCCTCACTAACACTCTTCAAGAGAAGCCTTGACGAGTGGATGGGTAACAGAAAGTACACCCCTGGGATCACTTCATTGGCTCTGCTTGACAGAGGCTCAGTTAATTAATCAGTGGGGCAGTGAAAGCCGACACACTCTGGCTAGGCTTATAAATGCCCTCAGGCAGATAGCCTAGTACCTACCTATGAACCTATTACATCATTTTGGAATGTATCCAGTGATTTTTCCCCATCACTGTTATACTGGTCTGTGCTTTCAGACACTTTATGGAGGAATCCAGTGTCTAGTGTATTCCACTACTCAGATCCCTGCTATAATATTAATGCAATCACCACATTTAAAGCATTCTCTGGTGTCTAGTCTATCACACCCCCATCACCATTATAATGTTGGTGCCATCATGGCACTTAAGGTATTCTCTGGTGTCTAGTGTATTTCCCCACTCCCTGTCCCCAGAAGTAACACTGGTGTTGGTATGGCACTTTAAACCTTTCTCTCTGGTGTTCAGTAGTCCCCACCGCCCCATCCCCCTAATAATATTGGTGCCAGTAAAGTACTGTATCCAACACCAGCCCCTCCCCACTATTTCATGTAGTAATGTTAGTGCAGGTATGGCACTTGGGACCTTTCTTCTTGCTGTCCTGTGGTTCCCCCCACTCACTCCCATCCCTGTTTTAATGTTGGTGCCATTATGACACTTTTAAACTAATCCCTGGTGTGTAGTGGTTTCTCTCCCCCCCCCCCCCATCAAATTTATGTTTGGCAGTTGAATATGGCCTTTTGGTACCAGGAAGCTGTGTGAATGGCCATTTCTTGAATCACCCAGCTGTGTAGATGCCTTCCTGGAAGCAGTTCTATGGAGAAAGTGTACATGGCTAATTAGCATATGCATCTCCCCCATAATGCCTCATGAGCATTCAGCATGGCCATGGGGACATTCCTTTATGGCACTGCATGTCCTCATGTTGGAAGACCATGCACCATGCACCATGGTGCTTGTTGAATACAAAAAAAGGTACAGCAAAGTATACATGTCTTGGTACCTTTATGAATTCAGTCCTAAAATTCTCACTGTTAACCATAGTTTTTATCTGACAACAAACACTAGTCTACTGTGTAAGAAGTCTCTACAGTCAACTTCCACATAACTTTAAAGGGTAAAAATTTTATTTAACATGTGTTTACCAGGAATGTCCAACTTGGAACAAGCCAATTTTCAGCAGAGGCCCGGGGAGAAATGCTCGAGACGCATATCTTTGTAACGTGGAGGAAACTGGAGCACCTGGAGGAAACCCACACAAACTCAGGGAGGACATGCAGACTCCACACAGAAGGCACCCCAGCTGAGAATTGAACCAGAGAACCTCTTGCTGTGAGGCAACAATGTTAATCGCTGCACCACTGTGCCATCCAAAAACAGAAAATAACTTTTTATAATAAAAAAAGTATTCCAGAATTTAAAAAAACTGTTCCAGGAAACTGTAAATATGAAGGTTTCCATAGAAAGTGGGTAAAACATGAAAAAAGAGTAACTAGAGTAACTACAGCACCATGAACACGTAATTAAAGAATTTATTAGACTTCAAACATTAAGTGACTTTACCAATAACAATAAAGGCTTCTTCAGAGTAAAATCACACTACAGAAATACATCTTAAATGCCAGCTTATTTCATGATATTGTTATAGGTTCATAGGTAAGTTGGTAACATATATTGCTGCGTAATTTGCTGACCTGAATTTTATGCGGCTTAGATTAATTAGGGTGAGAATGTAGCAATTAAGTTATAATCAATTGGTCTAATGGTATTTAAGATGTATTTCTGTAGTGTGATTTTAGTCTAAAGAAGCCTTTACATGTTATTGATAAAAGCACTTAATATTTGAAGTCTAATAAATCTGCAATTACATGTTCATAGTGCAGTAGTTGTCCTTTTATTTTTAGTTTTGTTTGTAACTTTTCATAAAAAAAGAGTGTTTTTCTTTTAATACTGGTTTAAACAAATCCCTATAACTTTGCTAAAACTTAACATTTTGAGATGAGGTTTTCAATGTACCATTTATAGACCACTATCATCTATTGAAGGAGTGTAACTCAGATCCAAAACAGGATTTCTGAAAAAGACTGTGAAACGTTTGCATACAAAACTGCATAATGGTGGACAATAAAACAAAAGAGTTTCTAAAATAATTTTCTTGAAATGTCATAAAAGTCATCATAGATAAAAACTTCCAACCATGTAGAACACACAGCTGATTAAAATGGGTAACATACTTTTTTAACATTATTTTCAAGACATTCTCATAACTCTGACAAAACTGAATCTTTTTAGCTAAAAATTTCAAAATATCTATGTACCAACAACACATAAACTTTAATTCTGAGTTATTGCAGCAGGATCTGGGAAAAAAACTGTAAAATTATATTTACAAATGAAGCAGCACAGTGGCAGTAGCACGCAGTAGTAAGCCTTTTTAAAAAATGATGCAAATTTCATAATAAAACTCTATGTCGTTGAAAATTATAACAAATAGTTAAAATGGGCAATGTTTTTTTTTACATTATTTTCAACAAATGCCCATAACTCTGTAAAAACAATAATGCCTACACTAAGTGTACACCGTTCTGAGTGAACAGACAGCAGAGACATAATTCACACCTTCTTCCTCCTAATTTTAGTTTTCTTACTGATATTTTTGCAGCTTTAAATATTGACAGGGATTCATAAAGGTTACTACAAAGTGTAGATTACATGTACACTAAGTATAATCTTTCTGAGTGACTAGAAATCACAAAAATGTGATATGAATGTTCTTGAATACATATCGTGTACACTTAGTGTAGGCTTTATTGAATCTGGCCCATTGTGGAGAAAACCCATGCAGACACGGGAAGAACCTGCAAACTCTGTCCAAACTGTGAGTGAAGGTTAGGTTTGTACCATGAAGCCTGGGGTTGTAAGACAGAAAAATCCTTAAACTCTCAGTCACTGTGATATTTTCTTGGTAGTCACTAATGTATTGCTTTTATCTTTTTTTTCTCATCTATATCCAAACCATTTCTATTTTAGCTTTGATATATCGATGAAAAATATCAATTTGTATTACAACAGTCATGTGGCTGAAAAAAGAGAGAAAGTAAATAAATACATAAAATAAAGGCTTGGAAAAGACTTGATAGGACTTGAAGAATGGTTTATAATACAGCATATTAAATTAAGTGCAAGAAAAATGCAAAACAATACGTCAGGGAAGCAAAATCCAAGAAAATTATATGCATCTGGCGAGATGCATTAGCAACAAAGGAAGAAACTATCCTGGACACGTCATACCAGATGACCTAAAGGTAAGCTAATAATCAGAGTGAGCAGCTTTTTTCTTTCTCCCAGCCATTCACTTGATTGACCCATTGTGTCCACTCCTTGAAGCCAATTAACCCATTGGTTCCTCCATTGAAGGATGGGAGTCCGGCAACTGGAATGGCACAACAGTCTGCAGCCTGTGATGCTATATGTTAGGCTGCACACAGGACAGAGCAAATGTCATGCAACCCATTCATTCCCTGTCTGTGGGCATTTGCCAGCATGCTCAAAATCAAGTCAACCTATTATCAGGGTTAGAGACATCTAGCTCATTCATTCCCAGAAACTAGGGAGTTGGCTGGTAGGGAACAGGCCTGTCAGTCAGTCTGCTGGAACAATCCCTCTCCTAACTTCCAAACAGTGTCATTGCAGGTCAGCTGCAGCTGCTCACAAGGAAATGCACACATGCATTCCTGGTTAAGTGGTGCACCACTGACAGCATGGCCCTGTTAGGATCTTTGCTAGAAATGACTAACCATCATCTTGCAGCTGTCAACAAAAAAAATAGGCCACTTACTTACATCCTTGTTACCAAACTCTTTCAGTGTCCATGCTGCAAGATAAAATGAACATAAAATCAGGGATTTATGTTTCTGCACCCTGGTACCAATCTAGCAGCAGGTCAGCTTTATGATGTAGTTGGATGAACACCTGAATAGGGGAAATGAATAATGAGGCAGGAGCTTGCTCAACTCTTTCAGGTAAGAAAATTAATGGGTGACATAGTGGGATTGATGGCTAAACCCTTTTGCCTGGTGGATACTGGAAAAGACAGAAGTTGGCAAATGATTGATAATCTGTGTGGGTGGGGATTCATGAGGGCATGTATCATCATAGATGTGGAATGATCTCCTAATCTCATGTTGCACTGCATATATAAGAGCAGCATGTTAGGGGGTGACTGACACACACACACACACTGACACACACAAACTGACACACACACACACACACACACACACACACACACACACACACACACACACACACACACACACACACGCCTATTAGCCAGATGCAGTGACATGTCCCTCCTCCACATCCACCCCCTGCAGGGTACCAAAGCCTATATTAGTTGTAAAACTTTTTCTTTCTGGAGAGCTGCGACATATCAAACATAGGGATATGTCAACGTATGCCCCAATAATCAGACATCTGGAGAATGGATAAAGCTATGACATAATAAATGGACTAATGTTTATACAGAGTTATGGGCAGTGCATTCACTCATATCAGTAATGGCTGACCCTGCTTAAATTGTGGGCAACTCATCCCAAAGGCATGAAGAGCTGGCATGAACTGCAGAAAAAAATAAATAAAAGTGAGAAGCAAAGAAAACTAGTGGCATTTCTGATTTAGAGAAGGATTAATCACCAGTAGAAAACAAGAAGTTATTATCCTCCTGTGCAAACTGCTGGTAAAATTCCAGCTGGAGTATCAGAAGACCTCATCATTGTTAGAAAATAAACAATATGAAGGTTATTAAAAGGATGTGTTCCTCTTGAAAAAAGAGAAGTATATGAACAAGATGAAACAATCTAAAGCCAAAAGAGGAAGGCTCAAGAGAGATATAATGCACTATTATTTCTCAGAAAAGATCAGTGGATGATTGGAAAGCTGTAGTAGAAACTGGACTGTAAAATAATTCATAAATGAATAGAACAGACACAAGGCCCTTATTTTGTGATGTGTGGCAGTGCTAGTTGTGGTGGTGGAGGTGGTGGTAGTGGTGAATATGGTGGTGATGGTGAAAGAAACAAAATGGTGGTTATGTAGAATCACCAGCTTACACAGCAAAGAAGAAAAAAGACTAGTTGAGACAAGGTGAGTAAAACAATTCTCATCTATTACCTATTTATACTACAATCATCGGTCTTTTGCCAGAAAATCTAAAATTTTATGTGGTTTAGGGCAAAACTATGAGGCAAAATCAGGAACATTCTTCAAAATTAGGGACAGTTGAGTGTTACATTGTCAAATGATTTGCCTCTGTACCACTTTATTTTGCAGTGTATGTTTATATGCTTAGACATGTCAAAGGATGATACATTAATGAGTAAGAAGTGCAAGAGAGGCATGTAATTTGTAATTATTACCCTAATCCAACCAAACATTTGTAAATGCCAGCTAGCAATCATTTTTATGGGGTTGGGGTGTCAGTTCAGCAGTGACAATTATCTCAAGCCAAGCATCTTAAAATAATGTCATCCAGCTGGTTTGGGATTTGTGGGTGAGTATCTCATTTAGAATTGAGTCATTTGAGCAATGGTCTGGGAAGCCAAACATTAGCTAGTTTTGCTCAGTCAAACCAACACACTCACTTTGATTCTATGAATGTTAACAGTATATTTGTTCATAGGCTGGTACTAGGCTATCAGCCATAGGGCCTATACAAGCTTGGCCATAACAATTCCCTGGCTATTTCTTCCTACACTATTTACTTCCCTGGACCCCTGTCTAGCAGGGCAACTGACGTGATCCCCGGGATGAATTTCCTTTCTCCCATCCAATCATCAAGGTTCCTTTTGAAGAGAGCTAAAGAGGCACTCTGCTTGACATGTATGGGCAGTCTATTCCAGAGTCTGGGGAGTCTCTGGGTCAGGAACCTATCCCTCCAGCATGTTTTGTTTGTTGTGTTGACAAGGTTTAGATCCCTGGAGTGTGTGTCTCTGAGAAATTGGGATTTCTTTAAGTGTAGCATGTTCATCAGCTCTGGGTTTGACATGGCACTGCATGTTAAGCAGAGATCCCCTCAGAGTACACGATATGTGACAGAGTATAGCTGGAGTTTTTTAAGGTGGTCTCCACAGGGCATCTGCTTTAGGCCTGTGATTCTTTTAGTGAGGTATTTCTGCAACCTTTCCAGTTGTTGCAGATGTCTTGAGAGGTACATACCAAATGGGGCGTTGTATTCTATAATGTGTCTAATGAGGGATGAGTACAGTGGGACAATGACCTCCTTTTTTCCTGGATGAAAAGCCCTTAGTGATGAGGTGTGCCACATAAAAGGATTTCCTGACTGTTGTGGTGATGTGGTTATTGAAGGTGAGACCACTGTCCACCTGTGTCCCTAAGTCTCTTATCACACTTTCGGTGTTTAGTGTACTGCCACCTATGTGGTAATTCATGGGTACATGTTTTTTCCCAAAGGGGATAACTATACATTTCTTGGCATTGAGCTTGAGCCCATGGCTCTGGAACCAAGCATCTGTTTCTGTAAGGCCCTTTTGTAGAGTATCCACATTGTTTGGGGATTCAATAATGGTTCCCAGTTTGCAGTCATCTGCAAACTTTGTTAGCCAAAGTCCCTTAGTGTTGGCCTGTACTTCAGAGAAGTAGCTGCCAAACAAGAGAGGTCCCAGGACTGAACCCTGAGATACTCCACTTGTCTAGAGCTGGATTTGGAGTCAGCTACTTTTACAGTGTGGGTTCTGTCAGTAAGCCAGTTGGCAACCCATCGAGTGACATAGGGATTAATGCCCAGCTTAGCAAGTTTATCTATGATTCCAGAGTGGGGGATGGTGTTCTCTTTCATTTCCAGTTGCAGTGCTACACAACAGTGCTCCTGAGCCACCATCCTTTAAATAATGTACTAAACTTGAAGTCCTGTTCACAATCATGTGCTATATGGGAACTATTCACTTTTGTGATGACACAGTAACAACTACTGCTTCATTTGGTACCTTGTTGCTAAAACTGCAGTGAGTGTTTACATGCTCAGACTGTCAAACTGACTGTATGTTAATGGGCAAAATAGATGCACATGGACCTATTGCAGGCACAGCTGGATATAAACATGCAATTCAATGATACCAAGGCAAGTTACAAATTAAAATACACAGACACACACAAACACACACATACGTATATATATATATATATATATATATATATATATGTATGTATATATATATATATATATATATATATATATATATGTATATATATATGGGTCTACTGTATATAATCGAAAACTCACGTTTTCGAAAATAAGCAGTAGAACCACGGTTACGCGAAAGTGTACTTTCACTAACACCACTTGAGTGAATGGTTATGGACCTTAGGGTTAGGGCTTGGGTTAAGGATAGTGGACAGCTAGTAGGGCTATCCATTATCCTTAACCCAAGCCCTAACCCTAAGGTCCATGACTACCGCACCACAGTGGAGGAAATTGTATGTCCTCCACAGTGCAGTAGTCATGGACCTATGTCCTCCACTGTGGTGCGGTAGTCACGGACCTTAGGGTTAGGGCTTGGGTTAAGGATAGTGGATACTGAGTAGGGCTATCCACTATCCTTAACCCAAGCCCTAACCCTGTCTGTGACTACCGCACCACAGTGGAGGACATTGCCCTTTCGTTCTAGTGGTGTTCACGAAATTGCACTTTTGGTGAAGTGCACTTTCTCGTTAGTGGGCATCTACTACCGGATTTTGAAATAGTGTAATTTTGATATCCGGTAGTAGACCTATATATATATATATATATATATATATATATATATATATATATATATATATATAAAACAAGCAAAAAATGACAAAACATTGTTTTCTTGCAGAGGGAGGGGGATGACAAGCCACCCTTCACCCTCCACATCCACTGGTAAATTATTATTCTAACTCTGAGATCATACAATAATAGGGAAATGCTTTTACCGCAACCCTGGAACATTTGTGACCTATATATATATATATATATATATATATATATACATATATATACATTCACTCACTCAGTATATATATATATTTTTTTTTTTTTTTAGCCTTTCTCACAGCTGACTCTGAGTGCCCTCCTGTCTTGCTTACTGGGTCTCCCGAATCTGTCTGCCTACCACTCTCCTCAGCTGTTCAGAGCCAATGACGAATATGAGGCACATTAGGACAGCAGCTCATATGCTGCTGATGAGGATTGTTTCACTATGATCTAGTTCCCTCTTTCTTTGTCGGCACACAGTCCCAGAAAGATGTACAGTGTGCACACAGCATAACATTCTGCCTCCGTGGTAGCTAGGCCAACGCTCCTTTTCCTTACAAACAACAATACATTTGATCATTGTCTGAGAAACAGATTTTACTAATTCCTTCTCTTGGAACATAGTCAAAGTATGCTGGTAGTTATAGGAGGAAGGGACTAGTTCAGCCTGGGGTAGTGCAAGAACAGAGCCAGGTTTTATGTAGTTAGTCTTTAAGTAGTGACTTGGTGTTGGAGAGGTTAAAGGTAGATCTAATTTGCAGAGAGATAGAATTCCACTGATAAGCGACAGAGTAGAAATTTGGGCAGAGGATTTGGGGTGATAATAGATGCCTGTTTGGAACACTTGTGCTTCCTTTTTTTTTTCCTGAGTTGTGTCTAGTACCCATAGTGGTTTCACAGGCTAAGTTTACCAAAATATTGGGTCTCAACCTCAGTAAATAACATCAGTACTAGTGTTAAGATTTTGCAAAACAGAGAGTTGTATAGAGAAGCTAAAGCAAGCAATTCAGGTATTGCCATAGTAAATAATATGTAATCTGAAAGGTAGGTCTACACACCTTAAAGCCAGCTTAACAGCTAATGACACCCATGCAGACAGGAACTGAAAGTTCGACTGCCGAATCCTACACTAAAGGACAGTACGAGCACATCCACTCGTGCATGAATCGTGCCATCCCAAACAGAACCAAGATGCTCTCCTCCAAAAAAATGAAGCCAATCTGGCGGTCCCCTGTCATAAAAAAAATATACAACAGAAGGAAGAAACTGTTGTAGAAAAGATGAAAATCCCAGGATGCAAAAAACTCCCTTACCTGCCTCAGTAAGAAGCTGAGATCCCTCATAAAATCATCCAAAGCTAGTTATGAAAATAAAATTGCCAAAGTTTCCAAAGACAACCACAAGGCATTCTACAGCTATGTCAAGAATCTAAATGGCAATGCTCAGATCTGCTCTGAGCTACAACAGAATGGCATTAAATATACTGATCCCAGGGACATTGCCAATATCCTGGCAGATCGATTCAGTGCCAACTTTACCCACCTTTCACTCCCTAAAAGGCCCATCTCAGTACAGAAAAATTGCCAAATTCCAGTAATCATGGCCACACAGGTAAAAAAATGCACTCTCTAAAGCTAAGAACACAGCATTCATGAGACCAGATGACATCCCGGGCTGTGTACTACATGAACTACAAAATAAACTGGCACCTCACCTAAGTGTCATGTTTAATCACAGCCTCACCTCAGGCTTCATGCCCAATAAGTGGTGCATAGCTACAGTTATCCCACTCCACAAGGGGGGATCCACCTTGGATTCTGGGAACTACCGTCCCATCAGTCTGATGAGCCTGATCTGCAAGGCCATGGAAAGTACAGTTGTGTACACTTACCGTAAATGTAGATGTTCAAGTGTATTCACTGTTGCAGTCATCACACTTGGGTTATCTACCTGCAGGTAGCCCTCAGTCGGCCCGAATACCAGAGACTTAGCATTTCTGTGTTGGATGCTGTCGCTCCAGGACTGATATCAGGTCATCAGGGGTATAAAAACAGGCAGCCAATGCCATTACATCATTTTTTCTTGCCCCAAATATCAGGAGCCACTCAAATAGGGAGCTAAGTTATGATGGGGAAAACACCACCAGTAAAAAGTAAATACCAGTACCAATACCCCTGAAAGTGGTGAGTAATAGCCATAGAGAGGGGAGAGAGAGAGAGAAAAAACAGGGGGGGGGGGTCCTCTGGCTTCAAGAATGACACTCAGCACCTGCTTGCTTAGGGTTGCTGGGGGAGAATTCAAGGAATAAGCCAGGCTGCAAGAATTAGGGTTTGCAGTTGTGGATGCAAAATCTGTCCCTCCTGCTGAGAGAGCAGGGATGGGTTCTGGTGTAGGTGACAGGGTGGCACAGGAGTGGGTACCAGTCCTGGCATGGCCAGTCCGGGAAATCAGAATTGTCCTTGGTCTGGCCTGTCTTATCTTGAGTAATACTCTTGAGAGAAGGGACAGAGGGGGAAAGGCATAGATTGAGAGATTTACTCACTGAAAAGATAGGGCATCCACTTTCCAGGCCCTGCTGTGAGGATTCCTGGTGCAGAATTTGCTGAGCTGGTGGTTGTAGGGCGAGGCAAAGAGATCCCCCTCTGGGGTCCCCCATTTCTGAATCAAAAGGTTGAAGGTGCTGGGATCCAATTGCCACTTGTGTGGGTCTAGGAGATTTCTGCTTAAGTCATCTGCCAGTGAGTTTTCTTTACCTGGCAGGAAGTGAGCTTGCAGATGGACTTGCAAGCACAAGGCCGTGTGCCACAGGGCCATGGCTAACCTGCAGAGTGGGTAGGAGTGGGTTCCCCCCCTACCTGTTGATGTACTACATAACTGTGGTGTTGTCGGTTTTTATTAGCAGTTATCCTGGAAAGGGTAGGGATCTGAAAGCTGTCAGGGTGTCCTGCACAGCTAGCATCTCTTTTTGGTTGATGTGCAGATGAATTTGACTTGGGCTTCAGTGGCCCTGAATGCATTTGCCATCCATGTGTGTTCCCCAGGTATAGTCTGATGCATCTGTGGTTAGGGTCTGGGCGGAGTGCGGTTGAGAAAAGGGCAGTCCCTTGTTGTGGTAGCATACTTCTGCCCTCCAAAGGAACTCTGTCCTTAGAGTATGATAGGAATGGCAGTTTCCAGGTTATGAGAATGTTGGCACCAAAGACTTTTTAAGTACCATTGAAGTTTCCTCATATGCAGTCTTGCATATGGAATTAGCAGTATACATGAGGCCATGAACCCTAGGGCCTGCAGTATTTTTCTTGTGGATAGCTGGGTTCTGGTGGCCATTTGTTTGAAGTAGGCTGTCAGATAGACTTGTTTTTCTGAAGTGAGGAATGACATCTGGGATGCTGTGTCCAAGCTTGCTCCTAGGAATACAATCTTTTGACTGGGTTCCAATTTTGATTTCTTTTTGTTGTGGTGTACCCCAAGGAAGTGAGAAGGTGTTTCACAAATGTCAGGTGCTGCAACAGCAATTCCTGACTGTCCGCCTCAATCAGGCAGTCGTCCAAGTACGGGAAAATTTGGATATTTCTCTGCCAGCAGTATGCAATGGCTGGAGCCAGGCATTTTGTGAAAAAACTGGGTGCAGTAGATAAGCCAAAGGGAAGTGTAGAGAACTGATAATGCATAGATCCTGCCCTGAAATGTGGATACTTTCTGCGTGACTCCCTTATGGGGATGTACAGATAGGCTTCTTTTAATTCTAGGGTGACTAACCAGGCATCCTCAGCTAGCACAGGAAGAAGCTGTTGCAAGGTAAGCATTTTGAATTTTGGTACCACCAGGAAGGTGTTGAGAATTGAAACATCCAGCACTGGGTGCCAGGAGCCCTCTTTCCTGGGTACCGGGAAGAGTCTGGAGTAGAATCCTTGACCCCTCTGTTCTACTTGAACCGGTTGAATAGCTCTGATATTGAGGAGGGAAGCTACTTGGCTTTGAGCCTCTGCCTACTGGTTTGGAGGAAGATCTGGAAACCCGCTTGGGGTTGGCAGTGAATGGAAATAAAATTAGTACCCCTGGGATACAATGTTGAGGACCCACCGGTCCTGTGTGATGGACATCCAATTGTTTGCATGAAGGGCAAGTTTTTCTTCTAGGGGCACAAGCAATTGGGCAGGGCTGGGGAGTGGAGTAAAGAAGTCATTGTGAGTTTTTTCCATAAGGAGGTGGCTTGCCACTCCCTGCATTAGGAGTGGGGGCACTCCATTGCTTAGATCTCTGCATACCCCCAGACTGTATTCTGGGTGGTGTGTTTCCCTGGGGTCTGGTTTGAGAAAGGCCTGGAGGGGGCTGGAAAGGACCAGTATTTTGGAGGGCAATGCCTACTGAATCTAGGGGGTTGTACTTGTAAGAATTCTTTAACAGTCTGCATAGACTTAGCTTTTTCTTCCATCTTTTTAAGAACCTCTTCTGCTTTGGTGCCAGACAAACTGTCCTTGTTCAAAGGAGCGTCTAGTAACTTTGATTTGAAAAGGTCTGGCAAGGTCTGCTCCTTGAGCCAAGCATGTCTTCTCAGTACAGATCCAGTGACTGCTGCCCGGCAAGATGCTTCTAGGTTGTCAAAGCCACACTGCAAAGTATGCTTACTGACTTGGCTTGCAGAGTGCATAAGCTCCTGCAATTCTTTATTTTCTGCACAGTCTGTGAAGGTTGCCACGTTTTGTTTAATAAGTTCTATAATATGCTGCTGGTACTTCAGCATGTGAAACTGACAATTCAATGGCCTAATAGTAAGAGTTGCAGAGGTATATACCTTCTTACCCCATCTGTCCAAAGATCTGGAATCCCGGTCCGAAGGGGTGGGATTCTTGGCTGTAGTAGCCTTGATACCTTTAGTCCCCAGGGAAATGATCTCTGGGTCAGCAGTAGGCTTCTTGAAAATAAATTTGTGAGTGTCAGGTACTCTGTAGTACGTGTCTGGTTTCTTAGGGGCAGGAGGTAAAGTGTCAGGAGTAAGACTGCATTCCATAAAAACATCATCAACAACACCCAGGACAGGGGGCATTGTTAAAGGCAACTCTATGATTTCTCTGAGTCTCTTTTTGGACTGAGGATAGTCTTGGCATTCCCAGTGGAAATGCTCTCTTAAGGTATGTAAGGTTTCACCAAAAGAAAAATCCTCTGGAGGAGAGGCAGAGGGAATGGATTCATCTGCATCTGAATCCTCAAAGGCAGATAAAGGCATGTCTTCATAAACAGAAATCTCAGAGTCATCGGACTCCTGGTCTGTAGAAGCTATAGGGGACTGGTTTCTTTTTCTCTTAGCAGGGGAAGGCTGATTTTCCCTAATCAACTTAATAAGGTCTTCTGCCATTCTAAGCATTTGTTTTTGTGGCATAGGAGCAGGTGCATGCGCTTTGGTCGTCAGTTTTCTAGGCATAGTGCATTCTCTAGGCCTAAGAAACTCAGTAGTTTTTGTGAAAAAAGAAGTCGGTTTGAGTCGAACATCAGTTGAGTGAAGAACTGCCTCAGAAGCTGGTGCCTGCACAGTGGCTCTGGACCCATCCAAGGTAGAGACATCCGCATGTTCTATAGTCGAAGAAGAGTCTCACGGCATACCAGACTCCGAATGGGTCTTGGTAGAGGCCTGTGAATCCATTGAAGCAGGCATCAGGGGATGCGAAAGCACCTGAGTACCGGTGGACTGGCAACTAGCTTAACGAAAGAGTCGTCGGCAGCTTTGGGCCTATGCGGTCTGTCTCTGTCTTTATCCTTACTTTTTTTGGAATATCAGTAGTCAGATGGCTTACTGAAGCCATTTCAGAATACGGAGATTGAGAGCAAAAGAATTTAGCGACAAAGAGAGCCCGATGACAAATGGTTCGGGCGTTAAACAAGGCACAAAACCAACAGCGAGGTACGTCGTGGTCTGGGCCTAAACAGGTGACGCAGTAAGAATGAAAATCTCTTGGAGGCATTTGCTTTCCACAGCCAAGACAATTGTTAATGTTTTCTGACATCATTAGAGAAAGAAAAAAGGATACCCAATGGGGTACTTAGTTTTAGAAGACTTCAGGATTATTCAATTTGTAAATGAAAATTCAGGTAGTGGCCGACCGGCACTTGCGAACTGCTTCTGTTTTGGGGTCCTTGGCAAGAAAGACTGATGTAACGGCATGTTTTTATACCCCTGATGACCTGACATCAGTGCTGGAGTGACAGTATCCAATGCAGAAATACTAAGTCTCTGGTATTCGGGCCAACTGAGGGCTACCTGCAGGCAGATAACCCAAGTGTGATGACTGCAACAGTAAAACACGAAGAACATCGTATTATCATGGAACTTATAAACAGACATTGGCAACCTTCAAACACTGGACTCCACCCATTTTGGGTTCATGAAGGGCCAATCGTGTCTCCTGAACCTAATTGACTTCTTTGAATCAGTCTCCAGAGCTGTGGATGAGGGTAAGGCAGTCCACACAGCCTATCTGTTCCTCGCCAAGGCCTTCGACACCATCCCCCACTCTAGAATCATAGATAAATGTACTAAGCTGGGCATAAATCCCTACGTCACTCGATGGGTTGCAAACTGGCTTACTGACAGAACCCACACTGTAAATGTAGCCGATTCCAAATCAAGCTCCAGACAAGTGACAAGTGGAGTACCTCAGGGTTCAGTCCTGGGACCGCTCTTGTTTGGTATCTATTTCTATGAAGTGCAGGCCAACACTGAGGGACTCTGGCTAACAAAGATCGCAGATGACTGCAAACTGGGAGCCATTATTGAATCCCCAAATTATGTGGATACTCTACAAAAGGGCCTTACAGAAACAGATGCTTGGTGCCTGAGTCATAGGCTCAAGCTCAATGCCAAGAAGTGTATAGTTATCCCCTTTGGGAAAAAACATGTACCCATGAATTACCACATAGGTGGCAGTACACTAAACACCAAAAGTGTGATAAGAGACTTAGGAACACAGGTGGACAGTGACCTCACCTTCGATAACCACATCGCCACAACAGTCAGGAAATCCTTCTATGTGGTACACTGCATCACTAAGGGCTTTTCATCCAGAAAAAAGGAGGTCATTGTCCCACTGTACTCATCCCTCATTAGACCCATCATAGAGTACAATGCCCCATTTGGTATGTACCTCACAAGACATCTGCAACAACTGGAAAGGCCGCAGAAACACCTCACTAAAAGAATCATAGGCCTAAAGCAGATGCCCTATGCTGACCGACTAAAAAAACACCAGCTATACTCTGTCGCATATCATCTACTCAGAGGTGATCTCTGCTTAACATACAAGGCCATGCCAAATCCAGAGTTACTCTCTCAGAAAATGGCAACAAAAATAAACTAAGAAACAAACCAAAATAACGGACAGTCCCCAAAACAATCCAAAAGCAGTCCAAATGTTAAAAATGTTTAAGAACACAGCTGCACTTTATTCCATTAAGCACTTTTCGTCTCGCTAGTAGCAAGACTTCTTCAGATCACATGAGATTACACAGAAACTGTATTTGAATCCTGTGATTAGTACTAATGCGCTCAACCTGATGAATTGATTGGAGGTTGAGAAAAGCGGTTAATGGAATAAAATGTAGCTGTGTTCTTAAACATTTGGACTGTGTTTTTAAACATTTGGACTGTTTTGGGGACTATCCATTATTTTGATTCAAATCCAGAGTTGCTGAACATGCTACACTTAAAGAAATCCCAATCCATCAGAGCCACATGCTCCAGGCACCTAAACCTTGTCATTACAATGAACAAAACATGCTGGAGGGATAGGTTCCTGTCCCAGAGACTCCCCATACTCTGGAACAGACTGCCCATACATGTCAAGCAGATTGCCTCCTTGGCCCTCTTCAAAAGGAACCTTGACGACTGGATGGGAGATAAGAAATTTACCCCGGAGATCACGTCAGTCACCCTGTTAGACAGGGGTCCAGGGAAGTAAATATTGTGGGAAGAAATAGCCAGGGAATTGTTATGGCTAGGCTTGTATAGGCCATAGAGCTGATAGCCTAGTACCAACCTATGAACAGGAAGCACATCAAAATGACTCTGTTACAGGAGACAAAGTTAAAATCTGATTCTATTTCAAGGTTAACTTTGGTGATGATATGTGCACCTCTCCCTTCTAGGCTTTTGAACACTTGTCTCCCTCTGCAGAGCCTTTTTTAGCAATGCCAGATTGACAAATCTGCCAACATAATGAAATCTACCCATGGAAATCCGAAGGTATTGCTACTCAATGTAAGGAGACTAAACAAGAAACTGCACTCCCTCCAAGCTCTACTCGCCTTGCAGAATGCAGACATCTGTGCAGTTACTAGACATGCTTTAAATCTACAGACAGCATCCTGACAGCACATGGATACATTGCCTTCCCATATTTAGATGAGTTACTGCACAGGCAGGCACAACAGGTGGAGGTGTCTCAATGTACATCACAACAAACACACCGCAAATTTAGTCAAACAAGACAATGTGCTTGTCCAAATTACTACAGGTAAAGCCACATATATCATTGCAAGCTATGGATCACCCTCTATAACCCACAAAACCCATAGCTCAGAAATACACCTACTGAAGACACTTACCATTAAACTCAATACCATGTCCAATGGGGAATTTAACTACCCCTCTGTAAACTGGGAATCCTATACAACTCCAAATTTGCAAGTCCAGAGATACCTGGACATTGTAAACATGAACATCTGGACTAGTTAGTCCATACACCCACTAAAGATGCAAACATACTGGGTCTTGTACTCACAAATATGGAAGAACGCTTCACCCCACCCTTACCCACACCCTCAGTGTATCCTCTCTGGCCATAAAGCTGTCTCCTTTTAAATAAAGATCATTGGTGTAACCACAGCAAACCCTGTAACAGGTAGGAACTACTCTAAGGAAAAGTACCTATTATTAAGCAATGATATCACATAATTTCAAACCCCTCCAAACCTGTAGAACACAGCAGCCTGTGAAAAATTCTATACAGAAACCTGTACAATCATGCTAACAGATTCATAGATACAGCTGTCCCTACCAAAAACAAGCCTAGAACAAACTCAAAAAACAAACCACCTTGGTGGAAGTTAAACATAAACAGATTGTACATAAAAAGAAAAAGACATAGCTAAAATTAGGACATGCGCTGCCCAGCAGGTTAAAAACTCTCTCATTGGGCTAAGCTAACAACTAAGAGTGCAAATTAAGTCATTCAATGTCAAGTTTTTAGATAAAGATAGCCTCCCAGGCCAAGGACAACCATGAGGATTTCTTTAGTTATATCTGTAATCACAAAGGCAGTACAAAACAGAGTGCAGAACTGATTGATAATGGAACCACTTACATGGAGTTGGAAGATATAGTAAATCTGCTGGTCAATAAATTCAACTCCAGTTCTACCTCTTTCCCCAGCTGTCACCCCATTTAATACTATCAAGCATAACCAAACATAACCTCCCAACTAACACTAGGGAGCAGGTCCTAAGTGCGCTCTCTAAGGCTAGGAATTCCGCATCAATGGGCCCCAGTAATATTCCAGGATGCCTCCTGAATAGCCTGATGCATGGCCTGTCAAGACCTCTGGAGTCATTATTTAACCATAGCCTCCAGACAGGCATTGTGCCATGTGAATGAAGGACTGAAATGGTCATACCTCTGCACAAGAGTGGCCTATCAATGGACCTTAGAAACTACAGACCCACAGGTCTGACTAGTCTCATATGCAAAGCCATGGAAAGAATTATAATGGATATGATTAATAATGATATGATTAATAATGACATAGAAAACCTTCAGAAGCTGGATCCAACCCAGTTTGGCTTTGTCAAAAGCAAATCATGCCTACTCAACCTGGTGAACATCTTTGAAAAAGGTCACCTAGGCAATGGATTAGAGCAAAACAGTGCATATTGCTTACCTTGATCTGGCTAAGGCATTTGATACAACATACTACTTTGGGATTGTAACCAGACTCTCAGAATTAAGCATTAGCTCCTGAGCTACCCACTGGATAGCCAACTAGGAGTCAGGCAGTTGGGATAGATGAGACCATCACCCCAAAGGGGCCAGTCACTAGTGGTATCTCATGGGGTCTGTGCTGTGTCCGCTCCTTTTTGGCATTTACTTCTCAGAAGTCAAAGCTAATGTTAAAGGCCTCTGGCTGCCTAAATATGCAAAAGGCTGCAAACTAGGATCAGTCAAAAAATCCACTCAAAACACTAACATCATACACGAAGGACTAACATAGACAAATGACTGGTACCAATAGGATGGCTTAAAGATCAATGCCAAGAAATGTATAATAGTACCCTTTAGGAAGTCAGTCATCCTAGGAAACACTCTAATTGAAAGCACTCCCCCTAAGTGTGGACCCAGCACCCAGGGATTTGGGGACATATGTGGATAGTAACCTGGCTTTCTACCAACATGTGTCTAAGGTAGTAAGGAAATCATTCTATGTTGCTCAACTTATAAGCAAGAGCATGGCATTTAGGTCCAAGGAGGTCATTATTCCTCTGTATTCAGCCCTCATCAGACCCATCATTGAGTACAACACCCCCTTTAGTATGTACCTGCCTGGGCACATGTAGCAACTGGAACAACCACAGAGCTTCCTCACAAAAAGAATATGGAGTGTAAGCAACACATCCTATACAGATTGCCTCAAACCTCTAGCTCTGTACTCTGTTTCCTACAGACTGTTGAGACGTGATCTGTACCTTGAATACAAGGCATCCTTTGTTCCTGCTCTGATGCATGTTTTGTACATCTGCAAAACCAACAGCATCAGAACTGTTGCTTTTGTGTTAGGAGATGAATAAATGAGTCTTCATGGGTTCTGTTCAAGCAGCTTTATTTCATACAAACACATCACTATAGATGTTAACTGACTATAACTTTAGTAACTTATATACAAACAATTGCAATCATGCATGCTTAGCCTCTGACTGCTTCTACGAAATGGCACTAGGGATTGCACGTATCTGGAATTTATACGTGCATGCACAGCCTTGCATGGTTCCTAAAGATAAAGCACACACACTTTACACTCTGATCTACAATAACTATTTAATATAGGGACTTGAACACTGCTTATGACACAAAAAGGAATTGTTGGAGGGACAGTTATGTGTCAGAGAATTCCCATCCTCTGGAACAGGCTTTCCATATGAAGCAGAGTTCTTCCCTAACACTATTCAAGCATAACCTGCACCAGTTCATAGGTGTTTGCTAGGCTAATGACCACAAGGGCCTTTTTAAGCCTAGCCATGCATCCCAAATTTCAGACAAGTTCTGATACCCTTGATAAATGTAAGCATGGGCCTGGGAGATGAACCATTTACAGGTTACCTGTGTCCATTAGAGACATAGGTGCCAAACCAGGGATGAATTTCCAGTTTCCCATCCATTTGTCCAAGTTGCACTTGAATTGGGTTAGGTAGGAACTGTGCTTCACATGGATGGGGAGCTTGTTCCATAGAAGGGGTAGTCTCTGGGATACATACCTATCTCTCCAGCAGGCCCTATTTATATCACAGGCAAGGTTTAAATCTGTAGAATGGGTAATTCTGGTGATATTTGTTTTGTGGATATGCTGAAGGTCCATCAGAGTGGGGTCTGACAATGCCCTGTATGCCAGGCATAGATCTCCCCCCAAAAGCTTGTAGGAAACAGAATACAGGGATAGGGCCTTGAGACGGTCTGCATAGGACATTTTACTTATGCCCTGTATTCTTTTAGTAAGGAACCTCTGTGGACATTCCAGTTGTTGGATATGCCTGGTTAGGTACATACCAAAGGGGGCATTGTACTCAGTGATAGATCTGATGAATGCCAAATACAGTGGAACAATGAATTCCTTGGACTTAATACCAAAGCTTTGTTTATAAATTGCGCAACATAGAATGATTTCCTCACCACTGTAGACACATGATGGTCAAAGGCTAGATTACTATGTGTGTCCCTAAGTCCCTGACTACCGGGTCAACTCTAAGGGGTGTGTTATCAATATGACAGTTACCAGAGATGGATGACTTCCCAAAGGATACCGTTAATGCATTTCTTGGCATTTAGTTTCAGTCCATGGCTCTGATACCAGTTGTCTGTCTGTGTCAGCCCTCCTGGAGAACATTTGTGTCAGTGTGAGATTCAATGACAACTCCTAATTTGCAATCATCTGCAAATTTAGTCAGCCAGAGACCACTGACATTGGCCATGACTTCTGAGAAGTAAATGCCAAAAAGCAGCAGTCCAAGGACTTATCCCTGAGGGACTCCACTTGTGACTGGCCTCTTTGTAGAGGTGGACTCCCCAATTCTAACTTCCTGGGTCCTGTCTGTGAGACAGTTGGGTATTCACTGGGTGACATGCAGGTTTGTACCTAGCCTCTTGAGTTTGTCAACAATGTCTGAGTATGGGGTATTGTGTCAAATGCTTTGGTCAAGTCAAGGTAGGCAATGTGAACGATTTTGCCCTCATCCATTGCTTTGGCAACCTTCTCAAAAAAGTCCACCAGGTTGAGTAGGCATGATCTGCCCTTCACAAAACCAAACTGGGTCAGGTCCAGTGCCTGGAGGTTAACTATATCTTTGTTGATCAAATCCATAATAATTCTTTCCATGGCTTTACATATAAGACTAGTAAGACTTATGGGTTTATAGTTTCCAAAGTCTGTAGATGGCCCACCTTTGTGCAGAGTGATGACTGTTGCCTTTCTCCATTTATGAGGCATGAAGCCTGTTTGGAGGCTACAGTTAAATAGCAATTCCAGAGGCCCTGACAGGTCATATTTCATGCTATTTAGAAGGCATCCTGGAATACTGTCTGGGCCCATTGATGCAGTGTTCTTGGTCTTACAGAAAGCATTAAAGACCTGTTCCCCAGTGATTGTAGGGGGAGTTACATTCAATGATATTTCCTGAATGAAGGTTGAGGGAGAGAGAGGGGTAAAGTTGGAGATTAATTTATCAGCCAGGAGGTTTGCTGTATCTTCTGGCTCTGTACAGGTGGCTCCATTTACAATGAGTTCTGCACACAATTGTGTATTGCCTTTGAGGTTGCAGACATAGCTAAAGAATGCTTTGTGGTTGTCCTTGGTCTGGGATGCCAAATCTGTCTCAAATTTGGCTTTGGTAGACTTTGTCCCCTTGAGTTGTTTAGTTTGATGAAAGTGGTTTTATCCTGCTGTGTGCTGCACCTCCTATTTTTTTGCCATGATTTTCTTCCTCCTGTTATACAGCCTATTGATTTTGTGATTCCACCAGGGTGGCTTGTGTTTTTTTTTCCAAACATCTTTATTAAATTTGGACATATGACAAAGGCAATCTTACATTTATATAAATGAAAAACATATATGATATCACTTTAGTCATAAACCATTTACATCCACAGACACCAATGAAACAACTGTAGTTGTAAACATTACACATCACTTATAAACCATCTAGTCATTGTCAGTTAAGCATTACTTAAACCTCATTCCTGCTCTGCATATATTGTTCCCACAATTCCCATTTTTTTTCTGTGTAGTTTGCTCCTTCCCTTTTTTAAAGATCATAATTCCAGTTTTCTCTCTGTTACTATATTTACTACTTCTATTAGTGTTGGTCTAGACTTTGATTTCCATTTTCTAGTAATTGCTTTTTTGGCAGCCGTCATAATTAGACTCAGCAAGGCTTTACTATGTCTCGGCAATTCTAATTCTGTAGCATAACTCAAAAAAATATTTCCCCAGTCAGTTCAATCTGCTCACCCAGCATCTCTGACGGAGCAGTCTGCAGGCAGTCCCAAAAGACTGCCAGCTCAGTACACTCCCAAAAAATATGTTCCCAGCTACCTTTTTCTTGCCAGTCACACAATCAACATTTACTATCCACCTAAGGAAAAATAATTTGGCATCTACTTGGGGTATAAAAATAACTATGTAGACACTTCCAGGCAAAGATCCTAAATCTTCTAGAGTTTGCTGCATATTTGGGAGATATACATATATCTCCCCATTGTCTCTTTGTAAATTGCTTATTCAATCTCTCTTCCCAATCATTTCTAAGCTCCTCTGAGTGATTCTTATAATTATCTTGCAATATTTTATATGCTTTACTAACTATTCACCATCACTCACACTCCAAAACACAATGGCTTTCCTGCCCTCCACTCTAACTCTAAAGACTCTAAACAGCTTTCCTCCCTCCTACTACTACTAATCTCAATCCTCCTCATCTCTGGTGACATTCATCCCAACCCCAGACTTCTAGCCAGCCATAACTCACCCTCATTATATTCCTCTTCCCACCACAAATCTCTCCTATTTGCTACTATAAATGCCCAAAGCTTATGCAATAAGTTACCTAACTTTCATGCCTTGCTCTCCCACAACCACCCAGACTTTCTTTCCATTACTGAAACATGGCTGAAACCTCACATAAAAGATCCTGAAATTACCCCTCTCAACTACAGTATAATTTGAAATGACAGAACCCACAAGAAAGCTGGTGGAGTAGCCTTACTTTTTTTCATCTTCCCTACTTGTGACTCCCTATACTAAGCCCATACCCCAATCTGCTACAGCTGAGCTAATCCTGGCCCTGCTAAAGATCAATCACAATAAAAGCATTTGCATAGCTGCCCTATATATCCCTCCAGGTAACAATATTCCCATCCTCTCTTGGTTCTCATTAAATATAGAAAATGAAACTATACTCCTAGGTGGTGTTAATAAAAACTGGACTGCTATAAATTCTCCCACAACCTCTCGGAATATAAACCTATATAACTTCACCCAACTAATCAATTCTCCTACTCGACCTGCCAAAGATACCACTTCTGGTCGCATTTCAGACTGGATACTTGTATCCCACCCCCCATAAGATATCTGACGGTGGTACCTTACCTGACTCCCTTAGTGACCATCTACCTGCCTTTGCACATCATGCACTTTTATCCTTCCATTTTCAGAACAATTATATCTCAGTCCATTCCCTAAAAAATTTCCATCCCCAAACCTTTTCTGACTCCCTAAAACACATTAACTAGAATCCTCTAAAAACCCTTCCCCTATATCATGCTGTTACTTACTTCAATACTTCATTTATTAACTTATTCAACAGTCTTGCTCCCCTCAGATCTAAAAGGGTGAAATGCAAAAATGCCACTTGGCTAACCAAAGATACTATTTCCCTCATGCATCCCCGAGATAAATCATGGAAACATTACCAAAAATATAAAACTCCTAGCTCCTCGACCGTGTACAAACAGCTTTGTAATAGAGTAAAAAAATACATTGCCACAAATCAAAAATCCTACTACTCAGTATTACAAAACAATCATAAATCCAACTCCAAAAAGTGCTGGAACAGTATCTCTGCCCTCCTCCATCCTGGAAACAAAGACAACACTTTCCCAGATCCTAACTGTTCTGATCTCTCCTTAGCTACCCAATTTAACTCCTTCTTTATCGACTCTATAACAAAACTCAACACATCTTTCCCTAATAATATATCGAACCAGACCCCACTCCCTTCCACTAACTCTACCCTCTCCAACTCCAATACAGCCCAATACCCTTCTGTCTCTATCAAACTTATTCCTACTGCTACCATAAAAACATTTTTACAAAAATTGAAATTATACTCAAATGCCTCTGTTGAACTTCCATCTAACTTTCTTAAACTAGCTGCCGATGACATAGCTTTCCCCATCTCCATCTTGATAAACCATTCCATCTAAGAATCTTACATACCCCTCCTCTGGAAAAAAAGCCTTTATTATTTCCCTCCAAAAGGAGGCAACAACATTGATATCTCCAATTTTTGTCCAATAGCCATCCTATCTCCCATCTCCAAAATTCTCAAAAAATGTATCCACCTTCAACTCATACCTTACCACTTAGATAATCAACTGCTGACCCCCCTCACAATATGGTTTTAGATCTGGACACAATACCACCATGGCTCTTCTCTCCTTTCTTGAAACCATTAACCACACCTGCGACTCCAGCAATATTGTATCTCTCCTACTCCTAGATTTATCCAAAGCCTTTGATACTGTTTCACATAAACTTCTCCTGTCCAAGTTCTCTCATCTCAATCTTTCCATCTCCTCCATCAACTGGTTTTCCAGTTACCTTTCTAATAGTTAACAAGCCACTAAATGGAAAACTTGTATCTCTTCCTTCACACTCTCACAGGCATTCCACAAGGCTCCATACTGGGCCCTCTGCTATTCAACACCATCATCAATGACCATCATCACTGTATCCCTAATGCTAAACTTGTCC